>NW_021703774.1:5412926-5470078 GCF_005190385.1 Monodon monoceros | reverse complement strand
TATATATATATATATATATATATATATATATATATCTTTCCAAATTTGTAGAATGTTTCTTGAACCATATACCAGAAACAAAGGACCAGCTAAACTGCTTGTCTTTGGAAATGCAAACTGGGAGGGGGTGGGGGGGAGGAGGGAGAATTTTCATTCTATTTCTTCTATTCCTGTTTGCACAGTTTTAAAATGTTAAACCATGTGAATGTATTACATATTAAAAAATTATTTTTGAAAAATTATATAAATTTTTATAATTATATATAATATATATTATATAATTTTAATTATAACATATAATATATATTATACAACTTTAATTATGTAAAAATATTTATACATATATATTTCAAGTTCTAATAACCCTCTTCCCAAACTAACAGAAGTGTTTTAATTATAAATGGGGTTACAATTATAAACGTAAAAGGGCATCTTGGGGAATTTTAGATTTAGAATTTTAGATTTCCAAATTTATTTGGCAATAAATTTGCCTAATACATCTCTAGTCTGGAAGTGAACTGCTGGATGTCAGAAACTCTCTGATGGTTTGAACACTTTCTTTGATATGATTCCATATTCTCACTGAGTAGTCTTTTCTTCCTAATTTGTTTTCAGACATAAAATTCACTGGAAAAAGAATGCCCTGAGCAGTGTTAAAGCGCATCAGCAGGCCTGGCACTTTTATGTCTCATTATACATGATCAAATTTGTTTTGTAATACAAATAATGTCTCCTGTGAGATTAAACAGTGAAATTTTTCTCAGGATGTGAGCAGTTGAGGAAAAAACTTTGGAATAAAAACTGACCACAAAAATAAGAAGAGTGGGTTTAACTCTGAAATTTATGAAATGTTTTCCTGGACAAGAAAAAGAGAAAAAAATCAATCTTCATTTCATTCTTAGCAAAAGATTAAAAAAAAAAAAAGCCCAGTGGACTTCTCAAAGAAGCCTAGCAGGCTTGGAAAACATGATTTGGTTCCAATATATTTCTGTTTTCTCCAAACATGCCAAAAGTTACTAGCAGGAATTACAATTCCTGTGAATTATGAGATATTTCCCACAACCCTAATCCCAAAAACAACCATTAAAAAAATTGTCTAGGTTTGGATTTTTACTTTCACCAGAGGTTTTTGGAAAGCAAAAAAGAAGGCTTTGGGAGACAAGCAGGGTATAATGATACAGTGACTGTAATATTAAAAAGAAAGCAAAGGAAGAATAAAGCCACCTCCATGTGTTAGCTCTGATCTTCACCAGGACCATGAAAGGAACCACCTGGACTGAGGGGAAGAGGGACAGAAAAATGGTACCAGAGTATAAGCAGAGCCATGACCTTGGGGAAACAGTCTGACTGGGAAGCTGCTAATATCATGAGGGACCAAAGAGAAACCTGGGAGCAAGACTGCACTCCACTTGGCTTTTTTCTTTTAGTGATTGTATTGTGATATAATTCTCATAGCACCAAATTTACCTATTTAAAGTATACAATTCAGTGGTTTCTAGTATATTAGCAGAGTTGTGCAACCATCACCAAACCTAATTTTAGAATATTTTCAGCCCCCCAAAGAAACCCTATGCCCATCCACCATGAGCAATGTCTCTACATCCCACTCCCAACCCACCCCAGACCCTGGCAAAGACTAATCTATCAATACTTTGTGTTTTTATAGATTTGCCTATTCTGAATATTTCATATGAATGGGCCACACAATATGCAATCTTTTGTGACTGGCTCCTTTCATTTAGCATAATATTTTCAAGGTTCATCCATGTTGTACCTTGTACAAGTACTTAATACCTTCATATTGCTGAACAGTATTCTTTGGGTAGATATATCACATTGCACTTACCCATTCATCTATTAATGGGCACATAGCTTGTTTCTATTTCGGGGCTATTATGAATAAAGCTACTATAAACACCCACGTACAAGTTTTTGCATGAACGCATGTTCCCATTTCTCTTGAGTGTACACCTAGGATTCCTGGGTCATATGGTAAATCTGTGTTTCACCTTTTCAGAAATTGCCAGACTGCTTTCCAACGCAGCTGCACCAGTTTACACACCCACCAGCAATATATGAGGGCACTGGTGTAGGTGGAAAGGAGGTTCTCACTGTGGTTTTTATTTCCATGCCCATGATGGCTGTAATGCTATCTTTTCTTATGCTTCTTGGCCAATTTGTATACATTCTTTGCAGAAATGCCTATTCAGATCCTTTGCCCATTTTTAAAAACTGGGTTATTTGTCCTTTGATTATTGAGTTGTAAAAGTTGTGCATATATTGTAGATTATAAATATCTAGAATATCTGATATATGTTTTGGGAATATTTTCTTCTATTCTATGGATTATCTTTTCACTTTATTGATGATGACCTTTGAAACACACAATTTTTTAATTTTGGTAAGGTAAATTTATATTTTTTTCTTTTGTCGCTTGTACTCCTGATATCATACCATGTGTCATTATTATAGAGGAAACTATATATCTTCTGAGAGGGGAGCTTAATGAGCTACTTGCCATCTCTGGGCCATATGGGCCTTCCAGTGATAGCAGCCAACAATGTGACATTTATATTATCAACAGATGGACATCTTCCCATAACTCTGAGTGTTTTCCAAGTCACCTCTGCTTGTACCCTGTGGCCACAGTTCAGAACATTCATCAGTCTCTGAAATAGAACATTGGTGATAATTCCTAAGGGTAATGACATAGTACAGAAGGAAAACTCTACACATCAGGGTCGAGTGAGTGATGAAATCTCCCATTCGTAACAAAGCTGGTTATTACTATGTTGAAACAGAAGAAAAACAAACAAATCTGAACACACAGATAGAGTTCCCAAGAAAGGGAACAAGTAAAATGGAGAAAAAAATTTTAAACTTTATCAAAGAAAACTGTACTGAAGTAAAGGAAACTCAAATCTACGGCAACTTACGGCACACTGTGCACCACAAAAATATTGATAGTAAAGCTAGGATATTCTGGTAAAGTTACTAAACTTCATAGAAAAAGAGTTGTATATATACTCCCTAAGTACAAGAAGGGGGAGATAGGTGTATTAAACTGTTCTGAGATTTCTTCCAGAAAATAATCTCTGAAAGCACAGCAGTATCACCAGTATTAAGCATCAAAGAATAACAAAGTATATATCCATGCACTTTGGCCTTCCAGGAGAAGGACAACATGCCTTCTCAAGCATGCAAGAAGCTAAAGAAAACAATACTCGTTGCACTGTCTTGGGAAGAGAATAGTAATATTTAATGAAATCTTTGCATTTAAGAGATGAATCAAAATAAAAATTCAGGATGGGAGATGCTGTAAGTACTACTGATAAGATAATTGTACCCCTAAACAAAGTAGTAAGCTTAAACAATTATTAAAATCATGATGGTAGAATGGAACGTGAATATTAGAAACCTTGACATTGCAAAAAATTGTTTTGAAGAAACAAAATCGGGAGGTGAAAGTGCAAAGCAGTGCAATGATATTTATTTCCTCATCCTTCATTGGACAGACAACAGATGTCCAAACTTGAAACACAATGTTATTACATTTTAGAAGACATTTAAAATCTAATACCTCTTCTTGTAAAGAAAGGTTTGCTTCAAGTTCAGCAATACCTTCAATTTCACTTAAATTTCTTCGTATTTATAAATTCTCAATAATTCCGATTTCAGAAAAAAATAACTTAGTATCTTTCATTTTAAAATGTTTTATAGATAGCATGATTTCACTTCAGTAAAATTTTCTCTCTCGTCCTTTCCCCATCCATCCATACATCCATCTTTCTACCTATAGCTACATCTATATCTGTATATAGAAATGTCTAAAATTATCATATGATAATGTTATTTCTGAGTAGTTGAGTTTCCTTATTTCTATTTCTCTGTATTATCTTTATATCTTAAATAAATATGTATAATATATACAAAAACAATACAGCTATTTTTTAAAACATTATTGTTAAAAATTTGTAATTTCATAAGGTAACATATTAAAAGTAAACTCCAGTCTGGTAGAGCCCAAGGAAAAGTATTTTAAGGTAGCACTTCTCAAATTTTAAAACAGATACAAATCAACTAGGAATCTCATAAAATGCAGGTTCTAATTCAGTAGGTCTGGACTGGGTCCAAATTTTCAGCATTTCTAGTAAAGGCCCAAGGCCATCCACTGAGCAATAGATTTTAAGGAATTTCATGGAGTTGCTCATTAAATAAGCAGAACTTTTATATGCCATGAAAATGAGTATATGAGGGGAATTAGAGAAAACAATAGTAACTAATAAATAAAAATACTAAAAACCTATTCTTGGCATTGAACTTCTACAGTAAGTCACTTAAGGAAGATCTGTTTTCATAGTTTTTTAAAATATTCTTTTACCCAATCAAATGGGCAGAAGATCTAAATAGACATTTCTCCAAAGAAGACATACAGATGGCTAAAAAGGACATAAAAAGATGCTCAACATCACTAATTGTTAATGAAATGCAAATCAAAACTGCAGTGAGATACCACCTCACATGGGTCAGAATAGCCATCATCAAAAAATCTACAAACAATAAATGCTGGTGA
This sequence comes from Monodon monoceros, assembly GCF_005190385.1. Taxonomy (NCBI): domain Eukaryota; kingdom Metazoa; phylum Chordata; class Mammalia; order Artiodactyla; family Monodontidae; genus Monodon; species Monodon monoceros. The sequence continues at coordinate 5,465,505 of NW_021703774.1, read as the reverse complement.
GGGTGTGGAGAAAGAGAACCCTTTTGCACTGTTGGTGGGAATGTAAATTGGTACAGCCACTATGGAGAACAGTATGGAGGTTCCTTAAAAACCTAGAAATAGAACTACCATATGATCCAGCAATTCCACTCCTGGGCATATACCCAGAGAAAACCATAATTCTAAAGGATACATGCCCCCCAATGTTCATTGTGGCACTATTTACAATAGCCAGGTCATGGAAGCAACCTAAATGTCCATCAACAGATGAATGAATAAAGAAGATGTGGTACATATATACAATGGAATATTACCCATAAAAAAGAACAAAATAATGCCATTTGCAGCAACATGGATGGACCTGGAGACTGTCATGCTGAGTGAAGTCGGACACAGAAAGACAAATATCATATGATATCGCTGCTGTGTGGAACCTACAAAAGGGGACAAATGAACTTATCTACAAAACAGAAATAGAGTTACGGATGTAGAAGGCAAGCTTCTGGTTGCCAGGGGGTGGGTGAGGGGAGGGATAAATTGTTACTACTATATATAGAATAGATGACTAATTTGTAATTTTGAAAGTTCATTTTCTTCCATTTTTCTCAATTGTGGCTCCATTTTTTTACACATGAACTCTAGGTGAAATACTATATGGGAAAATTCATTGGAGAAAAGAAACAATTATTCTGCAGGAAATTGGCCCCGTGCCAGAGAGTGAGAACTGTCTAAGGAGTAAAACCTATAAAAATTATACACAATTTTATTAAGTGACTTGAAGCATCATGTCACAAACCCCAAATATTCTATCTATAATTTGAAATAAATCCTTCTAAATCTCTGGCAATATACAAAAATCCTAAACCTGTGTTTCCCAAATAGCCTCCAAATCTGTTAGGGAATTTGTTAAAAATGGACATTCAGGGGCTGGGGCACCAGGCGCCAAATATGGGCTTTCAACAAGTGATGCATACTAAAAACTGAGAACATGAACATGTAAGTCTGCTACTTAGATTCATTCGAGTATTTATTTTTTATTGCTAGCTGAAAGCAGAGTTTAATTGGATAAGGCCTGGGTATTCTGTAGAGGTTAAGCTAAACAGCAAGTTATAAAAGTCATCATAGGGCTTCCCTGGTGGCGCAGTGGTTGAGAGTCCGCCTGCCGATGCAGGGGACACGGGTTCGTGCCCCGATCCAGGAAGATCCCACATGCCGCGGAGCTGCTGGGCCCGTGAGCCATGGCCGCTGAGCCTGCGCGTCCGGAGCCTGTGCTCCGCAACGGGAGAGGCCACAACAGTGAGAGGCCCACGTACCGCAAAAAAAAAAAAAAAAAAAAAAAAAAAAAGTCATCATAAACCTTTGCAAGAAGGAAGAAGTTCAGTAGGAAACCTCGTGGGCCCTGACACCTGAATATATTTGGCAGAAAGCGGATGAGCCAGAAAGAGGACAGAGCGGCAAAGAAATATACATGAGAAGGCCCCAAAGACAAACCTCGTGTTCTCACAGATGTTCTAAGACTAGCCTGGTTCTTTCTTTAGTCAAACAAACTAGAGCTAGAAATGGTCTTCCGTTCCGTCCCACTGGTTTACAAATGAAGAGACTGAGAACCCACAAAGTTAAATGGTTGTGCTAATCTAGTGTCATAAAGATGTAAACAAAACCCAGGTCTCCATTTCCTTTTAGCTATACCTCTAAGATATACCACTTGATTTCTCAGAAGTCTATTTTCTCAATAGATACAGAAGAAAATATATTTATAAGTATATCCTTTAAAATCAGTTAATGCCTCTAGTGTATATTCTCTATCTGTTCAAAATCTTTCTCAGGAGTATAGGACTATATATATATTATAATATATTATACTGTTATATATGTTTATATATGTTATATATATATTATGACATATATATACTATCATATAACATACATGTTATTTTATAATTATATAATAGAACATATTATATATATATATATGTATGTTATTTCTAAATACATGGTTCCGAAAATAACAGAGATAACAAAAGAATGGTGATAGGATAGGCATAATAATAATAATATTCTTGCTGCCGCTATGTGAATTTCAGTATCCCTCTCTGCTCCTTAATTCTCTTCCTCGAAAACCATAACTTTATAACTCTAACGACTAAGCAAAATAATCACAACCCCAATTATGAAATATACTCCAACCATACGTTTCTTCCTATAAGCTCCACATCAGGATGATTTTTTACTGAACTTTTAATACATTTTAGCCTATCACTGGATAGTTATAAAAAAAAATTTGATACCTTACATTTTTTGAGTATTCAATAGAAATCAACAGCTTGTCTCAAATTCAATCCCACTCCCATATGCTTATTATCATCTTAAAGGGGAATAAAAGCATTGCTCAAATAGACTAAATTTCAAAATGTATGTACTTTCTCAGCAGGAGTGAGAGAAAAAAAATTTTAACTCAAAGATTCTGGCAAAATCATTTGGAAAATCAAACATTTGGATTGTCTAGATTCCTCTTAAGTGTTTTGCTTCCAGTACCATGTGTAAGAAAAAACACAAAATGAAGATTGGTTATTTTAAACATCACACATTTTGTGATCACTCTGTCAGAAAAATGTGGATTTTTATATTACATATAATTTCTGTTAGATATACTATTATACTAAAAGATTCAAAATCAAGGAAATAACTTCAGCCTTGTAGTCTTTCGACATCATCACTTATGTTAACATATAGGACCTCATTTAGGATTTTGAATGTAGACCACATTTATATTTTATCCAAGTACACAGGCTTAAAAACAAACACAAGATCACGTGTACAGGTTCTAAAATAAATCAGCCAGCAGACACCAGATCTGCTCTGTTTCTCACTTCTATTCCCTTTCCCCTTAGTTATCATGGAAACCTCTGTTTGCTTCAGGTAGATACTTCTGTTCTCAGAACCAGAGGCTTGGGGACAGTAAAAGGAAAAACAACCAAAACCAAAACCAAAAAACATGCTAGGAAGAAGAGGGATTGTTGAGAGTAAATTCAAGTTGACCTCATGGGACAACTATGTTCCTAATGAAATTTTTTTTTCCAACATACAATCAACTGTTCACATTCACATATTTATCATTCATGAGTTCAGATACTTGCAGAAGTTATGCCAGACCATGCTCTCTCAGTTCAAGGTGTGTGTTTTTATAGCACTGCCCCTTGGGGCGGGAGTCACTGAAAAAAGTGGGTGGGCTCATCAGGGCCTCCAGGAGACACGTCGAGCTTAGAAGTTCCCTGTTCTTACCTCTTCCACGACTGAACACTTAGATATTGATGGGGATGTACTCATGCTTAAACACCCTCTGAGATCATTCCATTTATTTTAAATCCATAACTTCTGTTGAATTATTTTCACCAGATTGTAACACAAAAGGACTGAGCAATAAGGGCTGTTTTTGTTTGGATTTGAGGGACAGAACAGATGTTGAATTGTTTGCATAAACAGTGGAACTAGAGGGAACAGGAGAGCTGGTACATGACAGGTACACGTGGGGCTTTGGAGATTTTGAAGATGGGAGAACAATTTTAAAAGGAGAGGGATTCTGAAGTGCAGAGAGAGAATTACAGAAATGAACTCTGACTACTTTGCTATTTCAGTTAGATCGTGGTGACTGCAGTATTTTGTAAGCTAAGGACATGAAAGTTAGAATCACGTAAAATTTAAATGCAGGCGTTCTTTAAAAGGTACTTTCTTCTATGCCCCAGAGAGATATCTTCTAAATCATCCATGAAAGATGAACACCAGCACTGGAAGTCAGACTTAGTGTTAGGGAACCCAATTCCTTCATAAGGATGAAGTCCATTCCTAAATACGAGATAATTCTTCCTCTATGTGTTTTCCTGCAACTTTTTACTCTCTTAGTGTTGCCCTGAATCATGACCAAAAAAAAAAAGTTTCCTGGGCTTCCCTGGTGGCGCAGTGGTTGAGAGTCTGCCTGCCGATGCAGGGGACACGGGTTCGTGCCCTGGTCCGGGAAGATCCCACATGCCGCGGAGCGGCTGGGCCCGTGAGCCATGGCCGCTGAGCCTGCGCGTCCAGAGCCTGTTGCTCCGCAATGGGAGAGGCCACAACAGTGAGAGGCCCGCACACCGCAAAAAAAAACCAAAACAAAAACAGAAATAAGTTTCCTTCTTCAATTACAGTCATTTAAAGAACATCCACTGTAAGCTACATTTAGTGCTAGGTAAAAAGGCTACCACATCAAGTTAAATAAACATAGTGGTCACTTCCCTGAGAAGCTTAAATATCTCCAGGCATCTGAACATAGATCGATCTCATACACACTCTCCACCCTTGCATTTTAATTCAGAGAGTGTCACCCTTCTACCTGCCCTGGTTGGTATCCTTTGTGAATTGGTGCACCTATAACTAACCACAACATGTGAGACGAATTTTGAGGAGTCCATAATGCAGTAGGAATCCAGGCACTATTACTAGATTAAAAGTCATGTGATTTGGGATTCAGAAGTATTTATAAACACGATGAACCTCAAACTCTTGCCAATTCTTCTGTTCTTCCTATCCTTGTCTATCAAGTCACCACAGTACTTGCCTACCCAATTCCAACCCCACCCTAGAATCAGAATAAAATAGTTTAAAAAAAAAAAAGAGAAAGCAAGATAGATATTTTTATGCCAATGAGAAACAAAGATACCATTACACTAATTCTAAAACAACACTCCCCAATTCTCTCCACAGCTGTGTCCACCCCTACATTATATTTGTTCCTAAAAACAGTAATTACTGATTGTTCTATCATTAAAATCATGAGTTTTTTCACTTTCTGGGTGTCTCTGTATTAGTTCATAAATACTTCATAGTACTGTTTTAGAAAGACAAATAAAGATGACATAAAAAATCTTTTTTCTACAAAATTCTAACAGTATTTGCATCATAATTTTGATTATGAATTAACCAAAACATAGCAAATATCACCCTACACCATTTCTTAAGGAATATAATGATCTCGGTGTACATTCCCACCAAACTTTATCACCTGTAGCAGGCCTTGGTGTTAATTAACAGTCATGACGTAATTTTTCATGGTCACTGTGGATATTCTCCTCTTACAAAGTTTATGATTCAACATTATCTCTGTGTAGAAAAAAAAAATGGTAGGCTGATAAGAAAAATGACAATCTGACCGAGTACATACAGGGAATGTATTAATTAAAAGCAAAGTAATTCCATTCTGCTTAGCAGAGCCCCACCTAATCACATCAAAGTGATGAGAAATACACAAAAAGAAAAAAAACTTTTTAAAAATTATAAAATCACTCAAAAGTGAGGAGTGGGTAAAAAAAAGTTCTTATTTGTGAACAAGAGCAGGTAATTTACTTAAGAAAATCAGTTTTCTGGTTATCTACCTTCTTTTAAATGAAAACATACATCATTCACTATTTTAAAGCACATCTTTTGTTCCCTAGGAAATCAAACTTCTTTATCAAAGAATACGTTTCAGGACTGGTTCAAGATGGTGGAGTAGAAGGACATGCTCTCACTCCCTCTTTAGAGAACACCAGAATCACAACTAACTGCTGAACAATCATCAATAGGAAGACACTGGAATTCACCAAAAAAGATACCCCACATCCAAAGACAAAGGAGAAGCTGCAATGAGATGGTAGGAGGGGCACGATCACAATAAAATCAAATCCCATAACTGCTGAGTGGGTGACACACAAACTGGAGAAGTTCACCCACTGGAGTGAAGGTTCTGAGCCCCAGGTCAGGCTTCTCAACCGGGGGGTCTGGCAACGGGAGGAGGAATTCCTAGAGAACCAGACTATGAAGGCTAGCAGGATTTGATTGCAGGACTTCGACAGGACTGAAGGAAACAGAGACTCCACTCTTGGAGGGCACACACAAAGTAGTGTGCACATTGGGACCCAGAGGAAGGAGCAATGACCCCACAGGAGACTGAACCAGACCTACCTGCTAGTGTTAGAGGGTTTCCAGCAGAGGTGGGGGGCAGCTGTGCCTCACCGTGAGAACAAGGACACTGGCAGCAGAAATTCTGAGAAGTACTCCTTGGCGTCAGCCCTCCCAGAGGCCACCATTAGCCCCACCAAAGAGCCCAGGTAGGCTCCTGTGTTGGGTCACCTCAAGCCAAACAACCAAAAGGGAAACCCAGCCCCACCCATCAGTAGACAAGTGTATTAAAGTTTTACTGAGCTCTGCCCACCAGATCAAAAGCCAGCCCTACACACCACCAGTCCCTCCCATCAGGAAACTTCCACAAGCCTCTTAGATAGCCTCATCCACCAGAGGGCAGACAGCAGAAGCAAGAAGAACTACAATCCTGCAGCCTGTGGAACAAAAACCACATTCACAGAAAGACAGACAAGATGAAAAGGCACAGAGCTATGTACCAGATGAAGGAACAAGATAAAACCCAAGAAAAAAAACTAAATGAAATGGAGATAGGCAACCTTCCAGAAAAAGAAGTCAGAATAATGATAGTGAAGATGATCCAGGACGTCGGAAAAAGAATGGAGGCAAAGATCAAGAAGATGCAAGAAATATTTAACAAAGATCTAGAAGATTTAAAGAACAAACAGAGATGAACAATACAATAACTGAAATGAAAAATACACTAGAAGGAATCAATAGCAGAATAACTGAGGCAGAAGAACGCATAAGTGATCTGGAAGACAGAATGGTGGAATTCACTGCTGTGGAACAGAATAAAGAAAAATGAATGAAAAGAAATGAAGACAGCCTAAGAGACCTCTGGGACAATATTAAACTCAACAACATTCGTATAATAGGGGACCCAGAAGGAGAAAAGAGAGAGAAAGGACCCGAGAAAATAGTTGATGAGATTATAGTTGAAAACTTCCCCAACATGGGAAAGGAAATAGCCACCCAAGTCCAGGAAGCTCAGAGAGTCTCATACAGGATAAACCCAAGGAGAAACACACCAAGACACATAGTAATCAAATTGGCAAAAATTAAAGACAAATAAAAATTATTGAAAGCAGCAAGGGAAAAATGACAGATTACATACAAGGGAACTCCCATAAGGTTAACAGCTGATTTCTCAGCAGAAACTCTACAAGCCAGAAGGGAGTGGCATGATATACTTAAAGTGATGAAAGGTTAGAAGCTACAACCAAGATTACTCTACCAGGCAAGGATCTCATTCAGATTCGACAGAGAAATAAAAAGCTTTACAGACAAGCAAAAGCTAAGAGAATTTAGCACCAACAAATCAGCTCTACAACAAATACTAAAGTAACTTCTCTAAGTGGGAAACACAAGAAAAGAAAAGGACCTACAAAAACAAACCCAAAACAATTAAGAAAACGGTAATAGGAACATACGTATTGATAATTGCCTTAAATGTGAATGGAGTAAATGCTCCAAGCAAAAGACACAGGTTTGCTGAATGGATACAAAAACAAGACCCATATATATGCTGTCTACAAGAGACCCACTTCACACCTAGGGACACATACAGACTGAAAGTGAAGGGATGGAAAAAGATATTCCATGCAAATGGAAATCAAAAGAAAGCTGGAGCAGCAATACTCATATCAGATAAAATAGACTTTAAAATAAAGAATGTTACAAGAGACAAGGAAGGACACTACATAATGATAAAGGGATCAATCCAAGAAGAAGACATAACAATTATAAATATATATGCAACCAACATAGGAGCACCTCAATACATAAGGCAACTGCTAACAGCTCAAAAAGAGGAAATAGACAGTAACACAACGATAGTGGGGGACTTCACAACTCACTTACACCAATGGACAGATGATCGAAACAGAAAATTAATAAGGAAACACAAGCTTTAAACGACACAACAGACCAGATAGATTTGATTGACATTTATAGGACATTCCATCCAAAAACAGCAGATTACATTTTCTTCTCAAGTGCGCATGGAATATTCTCCAGTGTACATCACATCTTGCATCACAAATCAAGCCTCAGTCAATTTAAGAAAATTGAAATCATATCAAGCATCTTTTCTTATCACAATGCTATGAGAGTAAAAATCAATTACAGGAAAAAAAAAACGTTAAGAAACACAAACACATGGAGGCTAAACAGTATGTTACTAAATAACCAAGAGAACACTGAAGAAATCAAAGAGCACATCAAAGAATACCTAGAGACAAATGACAATGGAAACACGATGATCCAAAACCTATGGGATGCAGCAAAAGCAGTTCTAAGAAGGAAGTTTATAGCTATACAAGCCTACCTCAAGAAACAAGAAAAATCTCAAATAAACAATCTAACCTTACACCTAAAGGAACTAGAGAAAGAAGAACAAACAAAACCCAAAGTTAGCAGAAGGAAAGAAAACATAAAGATCAGAGCAGAAATAAATGAAATAGAAACAAAGAAAACAATAGCACAGATCAATAAAACTAAAAGCTGGTTCTTTGAGAAGATAAACAAAATTGATAAACCATTAGCCAGACGAATCAAGAAAAAGAGGGAGAGGACTCAAATCAATAAAATTAGAAATGAAAAAGGAGAAGTTACAGCAGACAGCACAGAAATATAAAGCATCCTAAGAGACTACTACACGCAACTCTATGCCAATAAAATGGACAACCTGGAAGAAATGGACAAATTCTTAGAAAGGTATAACCTTCCATGACTGAACCAGGAAGAAATAGAAAATATGAACAGACCAATCACAAGTAATGAAATTGAAACTGTGATTGAAAATCTTCCAACAAACAAAAGTCCAGGACCAGATGGCTTCACAGGTGAATTCTATCAAACATTTAAAGAAGAGCTAACACCCATCCTTCTCAAACTCTTCCAAAAAATTGCAGGGGAAGGAAAACTCCCAAACTCATTCTATGAGGCCACCATCACCCTGATACCAAAACCAGACAAAGATACTACTAAAAAAAGAAAATTACAGCCCAATATCACTGATGAATATAGATGCAAAATTCCTCAACAAAATAATAGCAAACAGAATTGAACAACACATTAAAAGGATCATACACCATGATTCAGTGGGATTTATCCCAGGGATGCAAGGATTCTTCAGTATACGCAAATTAACCAATGTGATACACCATATTAACAAACTGAAGAATAAAAACCATATGATCATCTCAATAGATGCAGAAAAGGCTTCTGACAAAATTCAACACCGATTTATGATAAAAACTCTCCAGAAAGTGGGAAAAGAGGGAACCTACTTCAACATAATGAAGGCCATATACAACAAACCCACAGCAAACATCATTCTCAATGGTGAAAAACTGAAAGCATTTCCTCTAAGATCAGGAACAAGACAAGGATGTCCACACTCACCACTATTATTCAACATAGTTTTGGAAGTCCTAGCCACAGCAATCAGAGAAGAAAAAGGAATACAAATTGGAAAAGAAGAAGTAAAACTGTCACTGTTTGCAGATGACATGATACTATACATAGAGAATCCTAAAGATGCCACCAGAAAACTACTAGAGCTAATCAATGAATTTGGTAAAGTTGCAGGATACAAAATTAATGCACAGAAATCTCTTGCATTCCTATACACTAGTAAACAAATGGGACCTAGTGAAACTTCAAAGCTTTTGCACAGAAAAGGAAACCAAAAACAAGACGAAAAGACAGCCTTCAGAATGGGAGAAAATATTTGCAAACATATCATCAGACAAAGAATTAATCTCCAAAATATATAAACAGCTCATGCAGCTCAATATTAAAGAAACAAACAATCCAATCAAAAATGGGCAGAAGACATAAATAGACAATTCTCCAAAGAAGACATACAGATGGCCAAGAAGCACATGAAAAGCTGCTCAACATCACGAATTATTAAAGAAATGCAAATCAAAACTACAATGAGGTATCACCTCACACCAGTTAGAATGGGCATCATTAAAAAATCTACAGGGCTTCCCTGGTGGCACAGTGGTTGAGAGTCCGCCTGCCGATGCAGAGGACACGGGTTTGTGCCCTGGTCTGGGAGCATCCCACATACCATGGAGCGGCTAGGCCTGTGAACCATGGACGCTGAGCCTGCGCGTCCGGAGCCTGTGCTCCACAACAGGAGAGGCCACAACAGCAAGAGGCCAGTGTACCGCAAAAAAAAAAAAAAAAAAAATCTACAAACAACAAATGGTGGAGAGAGTGTGGAGAAAAGGGAACCCTCTTGCACTGTTGGTAGGAATGTAAATTGATACAGCCACTATGGAGAACAGTATGGAGGTTCCTTAAAAAACTAAAAACAGAACTACCATATGACCCAGCAATCCCACTGCTGGGCATATAGCCAGAAAAAACCATAATTCAAAAAGACACATGCACCCCAATGTTCACTGCAGCACTATTTACAATAGCCAGGTCATGGAAGCAACTTAAATGCCCATCAACAGATGAATGGATAAAGAAGATATGGTACATATATACAATGGACTATTACTCAGCCATAAAAAGGAACGAAATTGGGTCATTTGTAGAGATGTGGATGCATCTAGAGACTGTCATACGGAGTGAAGTAAGTCAGAAAGAGAAAAACAAATATTGCATATTAACGCATATATGTGGAACCTAGAAAATGGTACAGATGAACCAGTTTGCAGAGTAGAAATTGAGACACTGAAGTAGAGAAAAAACCTATGGACACCAAGGGGGGAAAGCGTCGGGGGGAGTGGTGGTGTGATTAATTGGGAGATTGTGATTGACATGTATACATTGATGTGTATAAAATGGATGACTAATAAGAACCTGCTGTATAAAAAAATAAATAAAATTAAATGAAAAAAAAAGAATACCTTTCAGAATTATTAAGAAAAAGCAATGAGATCTAATTATTCTTACCTGGAGAGATGTGAGAGATTGCACACTCTGACAGGGAATGCTCTATAATATGTTACCTCACTGTTTTCACCAAAATGTTACAAATTAGCATCCTGGTAAAGTGGGGGACGTCTAATACTTTCCACAAAGCACTCTTTAACTGCAAGCTGATATTGTAATAGAGTGAGTGATTAACTTTTATTTCTAATTAGAAAATAACATGATACAATGAAACCGAAGACATTTCTTCAGTAACTGTAGTCTCACATCCTATGCATTGCCAAAGAAATTATATATGCAACTCTCATATACCATAGGAAAATGTGCATAAAGGTCAAATTGAATCAAATGGTGAAATCTATTAAAAATCGACCTCCAATTTAACAAGGAAGATTATAAAGTAAGGATATTATATCTGTATTATTATTTTATAATTTTTAAATTTGCCTTAACTTGTGTGGGGTTTTTTTCTTTCTTTTTTTCTCCTTCTTCTCCCTTCCTTTTTTTTTTTTTTCGGTTTTTGTTTTGCCCTGCAGCTGTTGCAGGAAAATGGGAGCAATTCTATTCCCACAACCAGTGCAACAAGCCAAGTAATATGTACTTATCAGAATCTCTAATGTCTTTGGGGACCTGGTCAATGATTTTCCAGGAAATAGAACGAAAACAAATAGGCTATGAACTAAGAGGAAGAAGACAAAATGCTGAATTAAATAAGCTCACAACCAATCTCTTATCCTTGCCTTTTGTTCAAGTATTTTTCTCATGGTTTTCTATTTGCTTCTCTTTTTACACAGTCAAAATGTGTTTTCTTTCAGAGTCGAAATTTATTTTTAATTATTTTGTGAAAATACAGTAAAACTGAAATATATTCACTAAATCAAATGTACCAGCTTCTGAATTTCTTTTTAGTATGCATAGAAAATTTAGTTATAAATCTCTAATTCTAACACACAGGTTTATATACAGTTTTATGAAAAGGTGATAATACATGGTTATTCTTCTTAATGCAAATAATATCTTCAGAGGGACATTTATTTGAAATACACATAAAGAAAAGCCATGCCTAAATAAAAACTAAAGATGTAAACAATAGTTGTTTTACTTGGGGAAAAAAATTCACTGAATATTCTCCTTAAATTGATCACACCTAAAGAAGAGCTTTTTAAGATCACCTGAAGGTGAAGTGTCTTTTCAACAATTCTTATTTACATATAAAATCTAATTTTAATATAGGTCATAGTAAATAAGTGGAATGTTTTTGTTATTTAATATTATTATATATGTGTGTGCGTGTGTGTACATATATTTGTTAAAGTTGGCAATAAATACAAAAGGACATATTTCCATGCTGTTAAAAACTACCTGAAAACATCATATTTTGTGCCTGCACAGAAATTCATCCCATAAATATACATATTCTATAAATTAGTGAACCATTCCTCCAATTTTGAATAGTTAGCTTGTTTCCAGTATCACACTATTAAAACAAACTGTGAATAATAAGCATCTTTATGTGCTAAGTTCTTGCTGCATTCCAAAGGACATTCCCAGAAGTGGATTTACTTGTTCAAAAAGTATCAACATTTCAAGGCTCTTCATAAATATTACCAAGTCATTTTGCAAAGAATTGTACAAATCTACATTCCCACTAGGAATGTAAGAAAGTTTTACTATATCCTCTTCCATATTAAATAGTATAATTGTAAAAAGCACTGCTAAACATGACATCTAACTTTAATGTGCATTTCTCAGCTTACTGGTGATGTATTTTTTTCTGTGGTTGGTATTTATTTAGATATCATCTTTTCTGGATTTTATTACCTAATTCTTTGTAAAATATCCTCCCCCCAAAATTATAATACAGTACTTAATTCATTGCTGTATTTTTCCAGTGTATTATTTGCCTTTTGATTTGTGTGTGTGTGTGTGTGTGTGTGTGTGTGTTTACACATGGGACACTTTAAATCAAATTTATCATTCTTTTTCTTAAAGAAACCGGTTCTACCGTCTTTTTTAAACCATTAAGAAGCTTTCCTCCATTCAAATATTTGGTAAGTATTTAATCAATTTCTCTTTTACTTTTTTTACTAAGTTTTTAATGTTACTCTTTTTTATTAATTCCTTTAAAAATATTAGGTGCTGGACTTCCCTGATGGCTCAGTGGTTGAGAGTCCGCCTGCCGATTCAGGGGACACGGGTTCGTGCCCCGGTCCGGGAAAATCCCACATGCCACGGAGCGGCTAGGCCCGTGAGCCATGGCCGCTGGGCCTGTGCGTCTGGAGCCTGTGCTCCGCAACGGGAGAGGCCACGACAGTGAGAGGCCCGCATACCGCAAAAAAAAAAAAAAAAAAAAAAAAAAAAAAAAATATATATATATATATATATATATATAATAGGTGCTTACTATGCATAAAGAAAACACAGTTTAAACTTGGCATAAAGCAATACTGAACAAAATCTGATACAGCCCCTGGGCTCATGCAGCTTAAAATCTCACGCAAGAGGCAGCTATTACTGAAAGGAAGGCTCGAGCTGAGATGTAAAAGATCTGACCATGGCTAAATTTGTTGAGGGGATGGTGAAGCAGAAAAATTATCTTACGCTAAAGCAATGTGGTGTGAATTCTGATACAATAAAATAAGAACAATGTAGCTGAACATGCGTGTGAGGAGAGAATGGAGTCAGAGATAAAGCTGGAGAGAGAGGTAAGGCAGCATTACAAGCCTGTTAAGATTTCTGGTCTTTATCCTAAGAAGAATGGAAAGAATGGAAACATTTTTGGTGTTGTAAAGACAAATACAAATTAAAAATAAGAGGCTTAATTCTCCCTGTTCAAAATAAAGAGATTTCCCCAACCTCCTTTTCCTTTGAGCATTTCCTTAAAAAAATCTGTACTTGTAAATACTTTGCTCTTCTGAAGTGATAGAAATCCTTTCGAAAACTAGGTCAGCCTCTTGTGGGCTTTACAGACCTCGGACTGTCATTCTTCCTCAAGGACCTGGGAGCAATCTCTCTGAGATGTGAACATCAAGGGAGATAGCCCCTGTCTCTCAGTTTCTGTAGTAGGACAGCAGTCTATCTTCAGGACTTCAAGTTGCAAAACAACTTCCTGTAATAAAGACCTGGGAAGTTAGTTTGGCTGCCCTCTGGGTAAAGCCATTTAGTTAACACAGATGGTCACTCCAATTACCAAGTAAAGATGAACTGTGTGTGACAAATGGTGCTGTCAAGTCCTTTTACTTGAGGATGAGTTATTGTTTATCTTGAGAACATGTAAGTGATGGGTTGTATCTGCTTGGCTATATCAGAGGATGAGGTTTCTCTTTTTTCTGTTGCCTAGTGGGGTGCCTGTGATGTGTCTCAAGTTCCAGTCTCAGGCTTACTCAATGATAGAAGTGTTTTCTTTCTCTCCTCCCTTCATGGAGAAATTTTCTGGACTGGAAGAAGACTGTGTTTTTAATCATTTTCCCCCAACAGTATGAAGGGAGGGAAAATACACTTAGTTTTTATATTTCAAAATCATCTCTTTGGCTGTAAAGAAGAAAATGGGATAGAGGAAAGGAAGTCTCACCCAAATAATAAACATTGTGGAGGAGAAATGGGAGAAGCCTGGGATAAGATGGGGATGGTAAAGGAGAGAAGTGGATGTATTCACAGATATCTCACATACAAGAGCAATAGGATCTGATAATGAATATGATATAATGGTTAGAGGTGTAAAGATAACTTCTAAATTATTTTATAACAATATAGATAGTGCAAGAAATATGGCCACAGATTTGGCCATTTCCCTTGGTTGGGGAAATACTGAATTTGAGGTGACTAAAAAAATGTCAAATGAAAATAGAAAGTTAACCATTGCATAATTTATTTTGAATTATATTTTAGTGAGTGAAGTAAGGTTCTAATTACTTTTTATTCCTTTTTTCTTTTTTTCTGAATAGCTAATTACCTCCAGGGCAAGTTCTATTTTAGCTTGGTCCCATTCACAAAGTCCTCTCTTGCCAAATGCAAACAAATAAAACAAAACCAAGAACCTGAGAACCCAAGAAGAATATTATTTCCTTCACACCAGGTATTCTTCCTTTCAATTTAACTAGACTCCACCACCTAAATCTAATGCAGAATCTTTGCTTCAAACTCATTCATGCTCTCCACCTACCATCAGTGTAGAGAATTAATATAAAAGGGTAGGCATTTGATTCTTTAAGACACCGTCCCAGTATTTGAGCTTTCCAACCTCTAGGACTTAGGCTTCAAACCATGATTATTCTTTGCCTTCAGCTTTGGGCCCTTCCCAACAGTTGCCAAGAATCTAAGGACTTTAACCTATATGCTATTCATCAGCCTCCCAATTGCCCAGGAAATTAAGGCAGCGTTAGGAATATGAGGAAAAGAGAAAGCATTTTTTGTTAGCATTATTCTTTCTGAGGGAACAATTTTCCTCCCAGTGCCCCCCAACCTGGCCCCCACCATTCCTTTTCTAATCACAGCCAGTGAAGGAAAAGATAATTTGGGTCAAGAGATCACTAAAGACCCTTACCGCCAAGGGGAGTGGGACGGCTGCCTGTGGGTCCAATTTCATTGGGTTCAAACAAAGGAAGAAATGACCTTCCAGAAAGAGAAAATTAATCAAATAGCAAAGGACACATTTACCTGAATAGAGCAGCTTGAATGATTTCATAGGTAATCTGGTATAGAAATTGGTGGCCTTTAAATGTTAAACTGCAGAGTTTAGACTGTGTCCTTTGGACTATAAAAAAGTCATGGGGGTGAACAATAAAAGTTGTCTCGATGAGACATGACATGATCCAAGAAATTTTTATGAACAGGAGTATGGCAACAGTGTGCAAGATTAATCAAATGGGATGGAGCAGGAAACCAATGTCTTAAGAGGCTTATTTCAAGACCAGATGTGAAGTCGTAAAGAGGCAGGTTAACATGGTGGAAGTAGGAATGGAAAAAAGAAAAATTGTACAAAATCTACATGGAGACTCACCTACAGTTTCACAGTGAATAAGCTATTTTTATGGTTTCATCCTCTTCTAGTCCCAAAGGACAAATAGCTATCTACAGGACATTTCCTTAAAGATAAGAAGTAAATCTTATACCGTTACCATAGCTAAATGTGGTCAGTGAATGCCACACAGAGAAGTCAACTTAATAGGATACCTCTTACAGGAAAAGTAGAAGATGTACGTAAATAATCAGATTTAGCACTTTGTTCTATTAAAAGATATATTTTAAAGTGAGAAAAATTTTATAGGTTTTGAATATATATTTAAAATGTATGAGACAATACTTTGCAACATGAATAAATATACGTAAGGTCTACAGGCAAAAATACACACTAAAATGCATAAAGAAACACATAAATAAGTAGTACATAAAAATAGCCTCGAGGTTCATATAACATATAATTAAGAAAGGTAGTGATTAATCAATATACTTAAGCAAAAACTTACTGGCTGAATATTAACTGCAAAATTAAATATGAATTCCTCAATTTAGAGTAAATCAATCATAAAACAGTTCAGTCTACTCATTCATATCTCTCACTCCTCCTCTCCATGAACATCAGTGTTTTAATTAAGCTACTCTAGACTAAGCACCATTTCTGGAACATAACTCACTTTTGCATGCCCTCTTCCATCCACCTGGAATGCCTTCTTTTCTTTAATTTTGTTTTTTAAATTTTTATTTTATACTGTAGTATAGTTGATTTACAATGCTGTGTCAGTTTCAGGTGTACAGCAAAGTGATTTAGTTATACGTATACATATATCCACTCTTTTTCAGGTTCTTTTCCCATATAGGTTATTACAGAATACTGAGTAGAGTTCCCTGTGCCTTCTTGACAGTGTAACCTCCTGGAAATCCCCTTATCTGTCAAAAGCAAAACTCAAATGTCCCCTCTCCCCCGACATCTTATCTTGTGATGACATAGTTTGTAAGTCTCTGCATGATGAGATTGAATCTTTAATGCTACTGGCATACACCTAGGACTTTCCATGTTTCTCTACAATCTTTACAAAGAGGATTGATGATGCTTGAGATTCACCGGGAAGGGAGAGCAGACGGGTCCAGGGAAGGTAGACTGCACACCCCTGGAAAGATATGTCTTCTTGTGTCATGAGGTGTACTCACCAGGGCCAGGTCTAAGAACCTGAGGAACTCTCTTGTGTGATGGCTTCTACCTTATCCCTGAAGTGGGAAGCTAGGCCTTCTGTTAAGAAAAAGAGGAATGTAGTGAAGAAGCACTCCTGAGCAGAGTGGAGAGCATCTCACTGAGCCTGCATGGGAACGGGACGTCAGGGAACAGCACAGGAACCGCAGGGCAGCACAAATCTCTGACTCTCCCCCAGTACTTGAGCCTTCCTCCCCCCAAAACTTTGATCTCATTTAGGAAAACTCGATGCCTTGAGCCTTGGGTTCCAGTTTATCGGATCATGGTTTTCTTCACAATCCTCAGCAGTTCTGATATTCGAGCATTGAAGGCATCGCCTCTCAAAACAAAAACAACCACCTTGACACTTGCTCCCTCCTTAGACTAGGTTAAGAAGTCCTTCTCTGTTCTCTCTTAATACCCAGGACTAATTTCGATCTGCATTTACCACAAATTAAAATGCCTGCTTTATGTTGTAGCATGACGGGCTTCTTTTCTTTCCTCTCCAGAGTCTGACACAACTGAAGCAAGTAATAAATGTTGGTTGAATGCAGGCCAGAAAGACCCTATGCTAGGAATGTAAAGACAGAGTTCTGGGCTCAAAGAGCTCATGGCATGTAGAGTCAAATCTATGGATGTGTTCCCTTGTGATAATTTTCTATCCATTTAAAGAAATGATAATCCAGGGCAAAGGATGGGGCAGAAATCACTGAGTAGATTAAGAAGCTAAGTATAAAACAAAAGTCCAGCTTCCCTGGTGCCGCAGTGGTTGAGGGTCCGCCTGCTGATGCAGGGGACGCGGGTTCGTGCCCCGGTCCGGAAGGATCCCACCTGCCGCGGAGCAGCTGGGCCCGTGAGCCATGGCTGCTGAGCCTGCGCGTCCAGAGCCTGTGCTCCGCAACGGGAGAGGCCACAGCGGTGAGAGGCCCGCGTACCGCAAAAAAAAAAAAAAAAAAAAAAAAAAGTCCTTTCATTAATGTAGAAATTAATTTGAGGATATCAATGAAAGGATGGAAACTTATTAGGAGTAAGTCAGTGTTATTATAATTTTATTCCTAATAAGTTTCCATGCCTTCATTTAAATCCTAAAATTAATTTCTACTTTCTCTTAGTTTGTCTAGCACTTTTGTTTTATGCTTAGCTTCTTAATCTACTGAAATATTTGTAAACTGGTTTGATTTTTATAGCCAACTATATCTCTAAATTTCTTTAATTTTTTTATTTTTTTAAATCAATTTATTTATTCATTTATTTTTGGCTGCGTTGGGTCTTTGTTGCTGCGCGTGGGCTTTTCTCTAGGTGCAGCGAGTGGGGAGCCACTCTTCGTTGCGGTGCGCGGGCTTCTCATTGCAGTGCATGGGCTTCTCATTGTGGTGGCTTCTTTTGTTGGGGAGCATGGGCTCTAGGCACGCGGGCTTCAGTATTTGTGGCACATGGGCTCAGTAGTTGTGGCTCGCGGGCTCTAGAGCACAGGCTCACTAGTTGTGGCGCACAGGCTTAATTGCTCCACAGTATGTGGGATCCTCCCGGACCAGGGATTGAACCCGAGTCCCCTGCACTGGCAGGTGGATTCTTAACCACTGCACCACCAGGGAAGTCCCAATTTTTTTCTTTAAAAGTTAATTGATGACTTTCTATCATGTCAGGACTATCAAAACTGTTTCACTGATCTCTACAACTATTGTGAATGAATATTCGGTAGTATCTGTCTCTATTTTTTCAAAATGACCTCTTGTATTCTCAACATTTATTTTTCAGATTATTTTGATGGTGATATGTTGATTTTTCAATAAAAGATATATTTTAAAACTTTTATTGGAATTGTAATAAAGCTATAAATGTATCTGATATTTGGTGACCTCCTTAGGATAAAGCTACAGCGTTACATTTGTAAGTCTCTATTTATATATCCCAATTAAATTTTATAGTTTTCTTCAGGATCATTTGGAAGAATTTACTGCTCTGCTATTTATGGAGAAACATGAACGAAGGAGTTCAGACTTCTGGAGCCCCTGAATTCTTAATTCAAAAGGATAACAACAGGGAAGTAATACTGGCTGCCCACAGGGAAGGAAAAGAATAGCAGACATGGGGCTACAGATCCCTATTCAGATCTGAGCAACTGGGGTTCATGTTCATCCAAATTGGCCAGACTGGGGAGAAAAGTAAAAGACTGCTATTCACTACACCGTGAGAAATTTCTATTAAAAATAAAGTCATGCTTTTGTTTTGATTACAGGGCCAATGGACAATCTGGGGGGAGGGGTGATGGGCAGAGGTAGAACGAAATCTATAGCCAACTTGGTCATCTCCAAAGTCACTCAAGGATTACAGGGTCTTCTGCTCATGCAGGAGAAGTTCTGACCAACAAGTCTCCAGGGTCCAGGAAGTCTGAGCCAGAATAGAAAAAGCCCTTTTAGTAAAAGGATTTCGTGTAATGGTAGGCTATGAAGTTCAAAACAACACCTCATTCTGCTAAAAAGAGAAAAGAGAGAGAGAACCTGTTCTTAGGGTAAAATTTAGTGACTGTGAAAGGAAGAGTCTCATTTTGAGGAACTGCTGGAATATGATAATTCTTATTGATAAAAGCCTATTAAATGTTTGTGTTGGCAGATTTTTACAAGGTGTTTGTATTATATAATTTTGATGGGGCCTAAATAAACCTGACTTTAAAACAATCAGATAAACTTTCCTGTACTATAAAGAAAGGAATCTGAAGCTTTGCTGACTTGGAGAGTTCCTATTTGTGGGCACCTCCTCTCAACACTTTCATATGCCACGCTGGTGTCACACTCTTACTCAATACCAAGCCAACTGAAAAGTTTTGAGTTTTGAGTAGAGAATACCACTTGCAGTAGTGTTCTCAAGGCAAGAACATACTTTACACATCTTATAAGCCGGCAGATGCAATGGTACACAAGTTGTCTGCGGCAGATTAGGGTGCTATAAAGAATGTGTGTCAAGCTCTCACAGGAAGAACCAAACAGGGATGCCTAGGATTCTGAAGCAAAAATAAATCTTCCTTGAATGAGTAACTACCGTCCTTTTTTTCAGAAACAGCAAGATTCTGGCTTGCTTCTAGATCTTGGTGAGGACAAAATGTCTAACCATTAAACATCAGAGAATTCATCTTGAAGGTGCCCCATAAATAACTGGTTGCATCCCATCCATTCGGCCAAAAAATCAAGCATTCATCCTTTCCTCTAAAGGAAGTGCCTGGAAGGCAAAAGTCAGTTATAGGAGCAGACAGCTCACTCCCCTAGCCTACTCCTGCCACACAGCTCTGATCTGGTCCCATATGACAAACCTCCTATATTAATTTGTCTTCCCCTCCCCTTTCATTGTCCCATGAGGGCAGAAATGTTTGCCTATTTTATTCACCTGTACAACCTCAATACTTTGAATAATGACTGTTACCTAGGAGATGCTCAACACATATTGGTTGAAATAATAAATGCTTTAAGATTAGATATTTTTGCAGAGATGGACAGGATGTTGCTATTAAACAGAAAAGGTAGAAATAAGTTCAATATAGATCCATTTACAGTATCTGTTGGAAGAACTTGGGCAACATGGGAAAAGACATAAAAAATTCCCCCGACTCGCCCCTGCTCAAGCTATTAATTTTGGAGGAGAAAGAACGAGAGGTGACATGGTTATTTTGGAGGAACATCCCAGAATACAGTAGCACTGGGACTCAGTTCAGACAGAGAGCTGAAAGAAATGTAGAAATGAATAAAATAAGCCCCTTGATGTAGAATTTTTGGTACTCGAGGGACTGGAGTTAAGGTAGTTTTTCAACACAAGACAAAAGTGTCCTCAAAAGAGATCCCAGTTCCTCGTTATTAACCATGCTGATGAGTTTGCCTCCACCGTAGAATTCTTGTCTATAAACAAGATACTTATGATCAATAGGTCAATCAGGCCCTGATACCTAGCAAATAAGAGTCCCAGGGGTACAAATCCAGAAGGCATAGGATGGCAGAGACACGTATTTCCAGACATGCAGTAAATTTCATTACTGCCCCAGAGATGCAGAAATCTCCTTCCATGCAAAGGGTCCGGAATAGCTTGGAATGAAGGCTGAAGTGTGTTTTGGGGATGTCACAAAGCAGAGATATCAATTCTTTTGTCTTAGTAATGGATATAATGTGTATTTGGGGGAATGTATATCCATGCTAGAAGTCTGACACTGATTGTGTGATTATGCAGATGCTAAAACTTGCCTAAAGGAGATTTTAAAACTGAGAAGCAGGACCTGAGAGGTAATGTATTCCAACACCATGAATGAAACAATCCAACTGACTCCATAAGGCTCAGATCCTGTAGAAAGGGGCTAATGAGCTTTAAAAAGTGCTCACCTTTTAATCTCTTTCTCTGGTGGACTAGCAAATGACAACAAATCTTGACTGTAAAAGAAGAGAATATGGTAGTGACATATTTTGAGAGTTTACTCACCCTCTTGCAAAAATTAAACCCTGCAAATTGAAGTTTTAGATCTGATACAAAGATCCACTAGGGGCTTGGGATTTCTCCCAATGCAAGGAAAACTCTGCCTGACACAGGATCCTCCAGATCCAGAGAAGCCTAAGCTTGGGTGGTAGAAGTTGGTATGATGACCTAGTGACTGGGCAAGTGAATGAGGGTGTCTCCCAGCATCTAAAAAGGAAGGCAGATCTAGATATCAACAAACAAAAGCGATCTTAGGGGTATTAATCTTGGCCTTCTAGAAGTAAAGAGAGTGAGAGAGTGCCATGAAGTGAATTAGAGAAGGCTGAGGAAGAAGTATCCAACTGACAAAAATAAATATGCTTCGTCACCTTGTTAGCAAATCAGAGCCACCATCACCGCGTTTGGTGGGATAATCAGTAAGGCACCATCGTTATGGCATCCAGATGCTTTCTAATGAGTGTAGCTATTATCATTAAAAAGCTGTTTTATTTTATTGAGCACCATGATGCATTTGGATAGGTGAACGTAGGCTTTCAAGAAAAGCTGATGACAAAGGAAAAGAGAAATTTCCTGAGATGCTGGAAGGCCAGACACTTTGTAAAATGAAGTAACACATGGGAACCACCAACAAAAGAGTTGCTGCAAAGGCTTTAGGAGTAAGAAGGTCTAGAATATGATTTTCAATTGTTTCTGGATGCATGCTGACTCTTTAATGCTTCTCAGAAAACTTTAGGCATAAGTTCTACTCCATATAAATGGGGCTATAAATGGAAAGGGGCTCTAGTGCCTCATGTTTAGATGGATGCTAGGATGAAATAAAAGAACCCATGTACATCAGAAAGGAAAGAATCTCCAGGATTTTTTAACCACAGCAGGCCTTGTCTTTTCAGAATTTTGAAAAAGTTGAGTGTAGGTTTTTAACTTCTGCAAGGCACACAGTGGATATTTGACCAAATCTTCTAATTCGAGGATTAGGAAACAACTGTCACAAAGACTTCGTCCACTGCATTTAACTTCAAAGAATTACCTTAACTGTCTTCATGGAAAATGTGAGAGTTATGACTAATGTAAAGTTTTAAGAATAAAATAAAGCTGACAGAGAGAGAGAGAGAGAGAGCAAGAGAGAGAGAATTCTGAGAGGTACATTTAAAATTCTATGAACGTAGAGAATATAATTCCTGAACATACATGTGTGTGTTTAATCACTTCATGGCTTACTCAGATCCAAAATCAATTGCACTTTTTGTGGTTGGAATGAGTAGACACAGTGCTTTGGATTTGGTTATACATACAGCATTACATTTCATTGCTTAATTATCTTTTTTAAAAAGTTACTCAGGGACAGTCTTTTCTTTTTTTTTTTAACATCTTTATTGGAGTATAATTGCTTTACAATGGTGTGCTAACTTTCTGCTTTATAACAAAGTGAATCAGTTATATATATACATATGTTCCCATATCCCCTCCCTCTTGCGTCTCCCTCCCTCGCACCCTCCCTATCCCACAGCTCTAGGTGGTCACAAACCACCGAGCTGATCTCCCTGTGCTACGTGGCTGCTTCCTGCTAGCTATCTATTTTACGTTTGGTAGTGTATATATGTCCATGCCACTCTCTCGCTTTGTCACAGCTTACCCTTCCCCCTCCATATATCCTCAAGCCCATTCTCTTAGTAGGTCTGTTTATTCCTGTCTTACCCTTAGATTCTTCATGACATTTTTTTTTCTTAAATTCCATATATATGTGTTAGCATACAGTATTTGTCTTTCTCTTTCTGACTTACTTCACTCTATGACAGACTCTAGGTCCATCCGCTTCATTATAATAGCTTAATTTAGTTTCTTTTTATGGCTGAGTAATATTCCATTGTATATATGTGCCACATCTTCTTTATCTATTCATCCGATGATGGACACTTAGGTTGTTTCCATCTCCTGGCTATCGTAAATAGAGCTGCAATGGACATTTTGGTACATGACTCTCTTTGAATTATGGTTTTCTCAGGGTATATGCCCAGCAGTGGGATTGCTGGGTCATATGGTAGCTCCATTTGTAGTTTTTTAAGGAACCTCCATACTGTTCTCCACAGTGGCTGTACCAATTCACATTCCCACAAGCAGTGCAAGAGTGTTCACTTTTCTCCACGCTCTCTCCAGCATTTATTGTTCTAGATTTTTTGATGATGGCCATTCTGACTGGTGTGAGATGATATCTCATTGTAGTTTTGATTTGCATTTCCCTAATGATTAATGATGTTGAGCATTCTTTCATGTGTTTGTTGGCATTCTGTATATCTTCTTTGGAGAAATGTCTATTTAGGTCTTCTGCCCATTCTTGGATTGGGTTGTTTGTTTTTTTTGTTATTCAGCTGCATGAGCTGCATGTAAATTTTGGAGATTAATCCTTCGTCAGTTGCTTCATTTGCAAATATTTTCTCCCATTCTGAGGGTTGTCTTTTGGTCTTGTTTATGGTTTCCTTTGCTGTGCAAAATCTTTGCAGTTTCATTAGGTCTCATTTGTTTATTTTTGTTTTTATTTGCATTTCTCTAGGAGGTGGGTCAAAAAGGATCTTGCTGTGATTTATGTCATAGAGTGTTCTGCCTATGTTTTCCTCTAAGAGCTTGATAGTTTCTGGCCTTACATTTAGATCTTTAATCCATTTTGAGCTTATTTTTGTGTATGGTGTTAGGGAGTGATCTAATCTCATACTTTTACATGTACCTGTCCAGTTTTCCCAGCACCACTTATTGAAGAGGCTGTCCTTTCTCCACTGTACAGTCCTGCCTCCTTTATCAAAGATAAGGTGACCATATGTGCATGGGTTTATCTCTGGGCTTTCTATCCTGTTCCATTGATCTACCTTTCTGTTTTTGTGCCAGTACCATACTGTCTTAATTACTGTAGCTTTGTAGTATAGTCTGAAGTCAGGGATCCTGATTCTTCCAGCTCCATTTTTCATTCTCAGGTTGCTTTGGCTATTTGGGGTCTTTGGTATTTCCATACAAATTGTGAAATTTTTTGTTCTAATTCTGTGAAATATGCCAGTGGTAGTTTGATAGGGATTGCATTGAATCTGTAGATTGCTTGGGTAGTAGAGTCATTTTCACAATGTTGATTCTTCCAATCCAAGAACATGGTATATCTCTCCATCTATTTGTATCATCTTTAATTTCTTTCATCAGTGTCTTATAATTTTCTGCATACAGGTCTTTTGTCTCTTTAGGTAGGTTTATTCCTAGATATTTTATTCTTTGTGTTGCA
The DNA here is from genome assembly GCF_005190385.1 of Monodon monoceros. Classification (NCBI taxonomy): domain Eukaryota; kingdom Metazoa; phylum Chordata; class Mammalia; order Artiodactyla; family Monodontidae; genus Monodon; species Monodon monoceros. The sequence goes on along the minus strand of NW_021703774.1, from coordinate 5,440,816 downwards.
ATGGTAAATGGGAGTGTTTTCTTGATGTCACTTTCAGATTTTTCATCATTAGTGTATAGGAATGCCAGAGATTTCTGTGCATTAATTTTGTATCCTGCTAGTTTACCAAATTCATTGCTTAGCTCTAGCAGTTTTCTGGTAGCACCTTTAGGATTCTCTATGTATAGTATCATGTCATCTGCAAACAGTGACAGCTTTACTTCTTCTTTTCCGGTTTGGATTCCTTTTATTTCCTTTTCTTCTCTGATTGCTGTGGCTAAAACTTCCAAAACTATGTTGAGTAAGAGTGGTGAGAATGGGCAACCTTTTCTTCTTCCTGATCTTAGTGGAAATGCTTTCAGTTTTTCACCATTGAGGACGATGTTGGCTGTGGGTTTGTCATATATGGCCTTTATTATGTTGAGGAAAGTTCCCTCTGTGCCTACTTTCTGGAGGGTTTTTGTCATAAATGGGTGTTGAATTTTGTCAAAAGCTTTCTCTGCATCTATTGAGATGACTGTACAGTTTTTCTCTTTCAACTTGTTAATATGGTGTATCACATTGATTGATTTGCGTATATTGAAGAATCCTTGCATTCCTGGAATAAACACCACTTGATCATGGTGTATGATCCTTTTAATGTGCTGTTGGATTCTGTTTGCTAGTATTTTGTTGAGGATTTTTGCATCTATGTTCATCAGTGATATTGGCCTGTAGTTTTCTTTCTTTGTGACATCCTTGTCTGGTTTTGGTATCAGGGTGATGGTGGCCTTGTAGAATGAGTTTGGGAGTCTTCTTCTCTCTGCTATATTTTGGAAGAGTTTGAGAAGGATAGGTGTTAGCTGTTCTCTAAATGTTTTATAGAATTCGCCTGTGAAGCCATCTGGTCCTGGGTTTTTGTTTGTTGGAAGATTTTTCATCACAGTTTCAATTTCAGTGCTTGTGATTGGTCTGTTCTTATTTTCTATTTCTTCCTGATTCAGTCTTGGCAGGTTGTGCATTTCTAAGAATTTGTCCATTTCTTCCAGGTTGTCCATTTTATTCGCATAGAGTTGCTTGTAGTAATCTCTCATGATCTTTTGTATTTCTGCAGTGTCAGTTGTTACTTCTCCTTTTTCATTTCTAATTCTATTGATTTGAGTATTCTCCTTTTTTTTCTTGATGAGTCCGGCTAATGGTTTATCAATTTTGTTTATCTTCTCATAGAACCAGCTTTTAGTTTTATTGATCAGGGACAGTCTTGCTTTCTAATCAGACCAGGTGAAAATGATCTTAACTTAAGTTGATGAGTCACTCTGTAGAACTCAGTTAGACTGAAGATTTGATACATGATATTCATATTTTCTTCTACATGTTTATGCAGTATCCTTCAAGGTGTTTTGAGCACTAAATAACTGATGACTAAAAGAAAAAAAGGGAGGGAGGCACAGAGAGGAGAAGAAGAGGGAGGGAGGAGCACCTGAATGTGCTAATACATAGAAAACTGGCTAAAATATTCATAAGATTTGGTCATTTTATTTCTAACAATTTTCAGTGCTAATGGAGGAGACATGAAAACTGTTCTCCCCCAGGAGGCATTTACTTTATTTATGTTTATCATTTGCTTTTTTTTTTAAGTCTTTTATCTTGAGATGATATAAATTCACAGAAGGGCAAAGATGTTCAGAGATGTTCTGTGCACCCTTCACCCAGGCTCCCTCGATGTTAACATATGACATAACTATAGCACAATAGTAACACCAGAAAAATTGAAATTGGTGCAATTCAAAAAGCTTATTCAGATTTCACCAGTTGTAAATGCACTCACTGGTATGTGTGTGTTGTATGTGTAGCCCTGCAAAGCTTTATCACCTGTGTAGCTGCCTGTAACTACCACACAATCAAGATATTTAATTGTATCATCACAAGACTCCCTCCTGCCATCTGCTTAGAGTCTCTCCACCAACCGGCATCACTTATACCTCGCTACCACTAATCTGCTCTCCATCCCTATAATCACATTATTTCATGAATGTTAAATACATGTAATCATGTCATATATATTCTTTTGAGGTTGGCTTTTTTTTCTTCAGCATAATTTCTTTGAGTTTCATCCAAGTTGTTGAATTTATAAATCAGTTTTCCTTTTTACTGCTGACTAGTATTCCATCGTATGGATGTACCACTGTTTATATAACTAGGGACTGGCTGCTGTGAATATCTGTGTACAAGTTTCTGTATGAAAATCTAAGACTGCCTTAGATTCAAATTGCTGGGTCATATGGTAAATCTATTTTCAGTTTTAAAAGGAACTACCAAACTATTTTCCAGTGTGGCTGTACCATTTTACATTTCCACCAGCAATGCATGAGTGCTCCAGTTTTTCCACAACCATACCAGCATTTGATGGCAAGGATCACTTTTTTTTTTCCCCCCATTCTGAGAGGTATGTAATGATAGCTCCTTGTGGTCTTAATACGCATTTCTCTAATGGCTAACAATATTGAACATCTTTTTATACACTTATCTGCCATCTGTATATATTCTTTGGTGAAATGTCTGTGCGTATCTTTTGCTCATTTCCTAACTGGATTGTTTTTGCTTCTTTTTCAATGCTGAGTTTTGAGAGTTCTCCATATATTCCAGAAACACGTCCATTATTGAAATGTGGATTGCAAATATCTTCTCCCAGTTTGTAATTTGTCACTTCATCCTCCCGACAAAAGCTTTGAATTTTGATGAAGCACAATTTGGGCAGGGGGGCAGGGGGTTGTTTTTAGTGTTGGTCTGAGGACCATTTGCCTCTTCTTGGTCCCAAAGATTTTCTCCTATGTCTTCTCCAAGAAATGTTAGTTTATGTTTTACATGTAATTCCATGAACCATTTTGAGTTGTTTTGTGTTGGGTGTGAGACTTAGGTCCAGGTTCATTTTTTTAGCTACGGAGGTCCAATTGCTCCAGCAGTGTTTTTTGAAAAGGTTATTCTTCCTCCATTGAACTGCTTGTGCTCCTTTGTTAAAAATTAATTGGACGTATTTGTATGGGTGCGGTTCTCTATCCAGTTCTGTCCAGCTCTGTGCGTCCTTCCTCTAGGACCACAGCGTCTTGAATACTGTGCCTATACAGTAAGCCTTAACATTGAGAAGACCGATTATTTCCACATTATTATTCCTCCCACAAAACTGTTTTGGCTATTCTAGAGACTTTACCGTTCCATAAAAATTTTGGAATTCATCTATGTCTACAAAAAAACCTTGCTCAAATGATGACAGAAATTGTCTTAACCCAACAGATAAATTTAGGGAGAAATGACATCTTTAATATATTGAGTCTTCTGATCCATGAACGTGTAAACTGTTTCTTGAACCTCACTATTTCCAAATTCATTTTTTACAGGACACTGACACCTCTGTGAGGCACTAAGGTGGAGGTGTCATGTTTGAGTATTACATAATTAAGCCAGTGCTTTTGGTAATTTCTATTATCTACTCCAATTTGATACTTTGATAAGCTTATCCCGGTCTGAATAACTTCCTTTATATACAAATTTTATCACAACATTTATCATAATTACAGCTGCTGAAATACATGTTAATCCCACTTGAGAGGGCTAGGGACTATATCATTCATCACTGTATCCACAGTCCTGACTTGAGTGCCTGCCACATCGTGAAGACTCAACAATGTTCACTGAATGAGTGAAACCATTCTTTAATCAATGAGGGAATACCTATACATACTTATGTCAGATTTTTAAAGATCTGGGGTGTCTGAATCTTCAACACAAACTAGGAATGTTCTCCCCTAGGAAGCTCCTCTCTTTTGCTTTGTTTTGCCATACATCATACTTCTAATGATAACATATATAATACAGCATAAAACCATATACATAAATACACGTGTATGTGCACACACATCCACCTACATACACACTCTTACCAGGGCAAAAAATTACCCATTAAAATCTCAAAATGTAATGACACAGTTAGGCAATCTGCTTTTATCTCTAAGAAATAATTCGTTGACTGTAAAGAACTTTCCCAACAGAAATTTGAACCAGAAATTATATCCATTTTGCATATATCTTGTGTCACAGCCAGACTTAATCATCCAAATCTTCGCTAAAGCAAAGCTAACCTTTAGTACACGCAGAGGAGAAAGATCCAAAACTGGATTCCCAGCAGGTCACTTCGTGGTTTAAAATTATTCAGTAGTCTCCCTCCTCCATCAGTCAAAAAACTCTAGAAATTTGAGAGAGGCATGGAGTGCTTTCATGATCAGAAAGCTCCCTACCTTCACAATGTTATCTCCTGGCATTCTCCAGCCCCTGGTTCGCCAGTTCCTTACGTTCTCCATGCTCTCTCGTGGTTCTGCACCTTTGCACATTTTATTCCTTCTTCAGGTTCCTACCACACTGACCTGTCGGACTCACTCAAGCAACTGGTCCACTTCAGATCCTCCCCGGGTCCTTCCTTTCCTTGTGCTCTCACGACACCTGCAAGTTGATCACACCATGCTACATGGAACTCTTATTTACTTTCCCAGCTACTGTAAATGCCTTTATAGCATGGTTTCCTTTATAATAGTACCTGACAGGCAGGTACTTGAAATTTCTTGAGATAAAGAGAGAAAGAAATAGACTGACATTTCTAAGATAAAGAAAACTCGACTAAGTACACAAAATTGGGTAGTGATAGAATAGTACGGTAGAGTGGGCCTGGGTTTGAATCCCAGCTCTATCATAGTTACATGGTCCTGAGAAAATCATTTAGTTTTGCTGAGAATCAGTTATTAATAGTTTTATCTAATCTGGAGAAAAGAGAAAATAATACCTAATTTTTATTTTATGAAATACAGCAGGGCTTCCCTGGTGGTGCAGTGGTTGAGAGTCTGCCTGCCATTGCAGGGGACACGGGTTCTTGCCCCGGTCCAGGAGGATCCCACCTGGGCCCGTGAGCCATGGCCACTGAGCCTGCGCGTCCGGAGTCTGTGCTCCGCAACGGGAGAGGCCACAACAGTGAGAGGCCCGTGAACCGCAAAAAAAAAAAACCAAAAACAAAAAAAAAACCAACATCTATCCTGTAGCTTCTACTGGCCTAGATATAGTAACAGACACCAGATCCACACACACACACCCCAGAAACAACAAAAAGACTGACCACACACACACACACAAAATTTCAAGGCAATGAACCTCAGGCAACAGAGGATGGTATTCCCGGAAAGATAAGAAACAAACGAGGTGAGCCCTACAGTTGCTTCGGTTTACTGTAACTGCTTTGAGAAAGTTGCTCACAGACAGTAAGATCCAGATGGAGCCTGGCAGCCTCTGAACTGAGAAGACAGAGCTAAGTGTCTGGAAAAACCAAGGCAGCGAGAAATCACAGGATTCAGTACCAGAGAGGAGAGGGCTGCACAGGGAAAAAACTCTGGAGATAAGCAGACATTCTCAAGTACTCAGCTGACTGCTGATTATCACATGCATGCCAGGAAACTAAGGCTGGGAAAGAACCAGCAGTAACAGTGCCTGGCAAAGAACACAGGCTCAGGAACTGAACACAGGCTCAGGAACTGTACCCAGGCTTACACCAAATAGCCTGCAGAAACTCAGGATGCCCAGGGCTAGAGGACTCAAAGGGTCTTGCCTCAGTAGTGGGAAATAATAAACCTTAGTCTGAGCACTGCTTTGGGGCTGCCTGACAAATTTCAAAAGCAAGACCTGAAAGGATCAAACAGTTTCCAAATAACAACATTCCAAAATAAAGCTCGGAATATTTACAGAAATATAAAATATCTGTCTCAAAGGACAGAATTCACAATGTTTGGAATCCAATACAAAATCACTAGGAGGGCTTCCCTGGTGGCGCAGTGGTTGAGAGTCCGCCTGCCGATGCAGGGGACATGGGTTCGTGCCCCGGTCCGGGAGGATCCCACATGCCACGGAGCGGCTGGGCCCGTGAGCCATGGCCGCTGAGCCTGCGCGTCCAGAGCCTGTGCTCCACAACGGGAGAGGCCACAACAGTGAGAGGCCCCCGTACCGCAAAAAAAATGCAAAGAAACCAGAAAATACAATCCTTTGAAGTTCAAGTTCTTTGCTTCCTTCTCACATGTGCTATTTTACAGTTTGTGGATACTTTTCTCATTAGGAAAAAAGGACAACAAGCCATGAGAAATGTAATCTGCACTGCTTTCAGGATGTTGTAAGATTTTACTTAATGCTATATATTACTTATTTGCTGTCCTAGATCAATGATGGAAGAGAACAGAGCTCAAGGCACAGAGATTGATATTAGAAAAAGTTTTCATTTGTAAGCAAAATTTAGAAATGAGTAGTCATTACAGACTCCATCATTAGCAGAAAAACGAGTCAACTGAAACTGCTCCAGAATTGACACAGATGTTAGATAACACAGAAGGACAAGAAGCACCTTTGTACCTGGAAAGACCAAGTTATTGGGAAGTGGGAACCTTGGGAGTAGAGGAAGGGCTGGTGAGAAAACAGAGTGGATAAAAGGTCTATTAGTACCAACATCCCCTGTTCCATCACACACAATTAGGCAAATATCATTCCCTGACCCCCAGAACACCAGACGATGAAAGAGGTTACACCAGGGTGGACCAGGGTGGACCAGGGAGAACAGAAAGTGGGGAGGGAGGTGGCACTGTCCAAGACAGGGGGCTTATGCTAAAGGCTGCTATTGTAAGTTAATGTATAAATGACTTCTTTTCCAAGATTTAGAGGATTCAAATCTGGACAAACTAGCCCAAGAGGTAAGAACTACAGATGGGGGCAGGGGGTGGGGGCGGGGGAAGGGGAAAATGACAAAGAAACAGTCAGCTCCTCTCCATATCATCCCCAGTAAAGTCCACAGGCAACAAATACCATCCATTCATAGAGCTTCCAGTTAATTTTTGGTCATTCACTACTAAATTAATGAAATGTAATAATAAAAAGACCTGCACCGAGGTACATCATCATGAACTATCAGAAGAATGGAGATGAAAGTTTTCAATACCTAGAAGCGAGTCACTCAAATGATCATGGGGTTCTCAGCAGCAGCACAGGAAAATAACAGACAGTGGAACAGTTCCTTCCAAATTCTAAAGGGAAATAATTTTCCAAAATAAATTTTGTATTTAGTCACATGTAATGGTAGAATAGCAATATTTTTAGACATGTCCCAGCTCAAAATCTTTCCTTTTAAAAACCCTTTCTCAGGAAGCTTCTGGAAGATGTATTCCACCAACAGAAAGGAGTAAACAAACTTAGAAAATAGGAGACTCCAATATGAGAAAATGAGGACAATCCCCAAGATGATGGAGTAATGATGAACTGAGGTCCCAGATCAACAGAGAGAAAAGAAGCCGAAAGAGTTGAGTCCAGAATGAAGCATGAAGATGGTTCAGTGGGAGGGCAAGGGGTACCTGAGTAGCTCCACAGAGAACAAGTGAGGATTTGAGGCTGTTTCTGACCTTAGCACAACCTGAACCATCCTGACTGATACAATCCCTGATGTGTCTGACCACACTGAGAAAGCCTTTATATATAGTTCTGCTAGAGTATTGCGGGAAAACTAGGCAAACAAACCAACAAACCCAAAAAATGAAAATGATTAAATTCCTAAGAAGCAAAAAATCTGAATAAGAAAAAGTTAATCATAATACATTACTCAGCTCTGAGCAATATTTCAGTAGTCGTAAAATATACATCCTTGGCATCCCCTAAGCAAGCAGGACTATAGTGGGGGGATGGGGAACGGAAGGTGTGTGTGGTGGTGGTGTAATCGGACTTCTAACTCCTCATCTTCTACAGAAGGAAGTCAACAAATACTGCCAGAGACTAAAAAACTAAGAAATATACTACAGTGAGTTAAAAACTCTATAGAAGAAACAGGTAAAAGACTGAAAAGTGTTTCTGTCTGAAAGGTAAACCATGTTGTTTTAACATGTTGATAACATGTTGGCAGGGGCCAAATGTTTGGTTTTAATAAATTTATTTATTTATTTATGGCTGCGTTGGGTCTTTGTTGCTTCCCGCGGGCTTTCTCTAGTTGCGGCCAGTGGGGGCTACTCTTCATTGTGGTGCGCAGGCTCTAGGCGCGCGGGCTTCTCATTGTGGTGGCGTCTCTTGCTGCGGACAGAGCACGGGCTCTGGGTGCGCAGGCTCAGTAGTTGTGGCTCGTGGGCTCTAGAACGCAGGCTCAGTAGCTGTGGCGCACGGGCTTAGTTGCTCCGTGGCATGTGGGATCTTCCTGGACCAGGACTTGAACCCGTGTCCCCTGCACTGGCAAGCGGATTCTTAACCACTGCGCCACCAGGGAAGTCCCGGGCCAACTGTTTCTGTTGGTCTTGTTTTCTTATTCTAAGCCTTAGGATAACTGCTGACTTTTTGAACAATGTACATGTATTTTGATAAAAACACTTTTTCAAAACCAGGTCATTTATTCTCAAGGAATTACAGCAACTACAGCTATTTACAAAACAAGCAAGATTTTACAACAGATTAAACTTTAAACATCAGTCTATATGGAATACAATCTTTTTAGCATTTTTAGCTATTAATATCACAAAGGCTTAGTATAAGATCACATAAATGGGGCTTCCCTGGTGGCGCAGTGGTTGAGAGTCTGCCCGCCGATGCAGGGGACAGGGGTTCGTGCCCCGGTCCAGGAAGATCCCACATGCCGCGGAGCGGCTGGGCCCATGAGCCATGGCCGCTGAGCCTGCGCGTCCGGAGCCTATGCTCCGCAACGGGAGAGGCCACAACAGTGAGAGGCCCGCGTACCGAAAAAAAAAAAAAAGATCACATAAATGCTAATCTGTGGCAAGAAAATATAGATTAGGTTGCAGTGCTTCACTTTTTTATATAATAGAAAAATTGTTTTTACATATTTAGGGAGTGGGAAGCAGGAGATATTTTTCCTAAGTATTTCATTTTTGTAACTTCCCAAATCCATATACTTACAAAGGCACTGCATTCTTTTATCTATTTATCTATTTATTACTTTAAATTTGTATGTTACCTTAAACTTTTAAAAATGTGAGGGAGGAAATCTGGTGGGAAAACGCAAGGAAAAGGCACATCACCCTATCTGACATTTTAAGCTCTCTCTTTAGACTCAATATGGTAAGAAATAAATTATAACTTCTGATAATGTATAACTATTGTCATGCGTTAAAAATGCAAGGTCTTACACCCCAATGTTCATAGCAGCACTATATACAATAGCCAAGACATAGAAACAACCCAAGTGACCATCAACAGACAACTGGTTCAAGAAGATGTGGCATATATACAATGGAATATTATTCAGTCATAAAAAGGAACAAAATAATGCCATTTGCAGCTACATGAATGGACCTAGAGATTGCCATACTGAGTGAAGTAAGTCAGACAAGGAGAGACAAATATTACATGATATCACTTATATGTGGAATCTAAAAAAGAATACAAATGAATCTATTTACAAAACAGAAACAGACTCACAGACATAGAAAACAAATTTATGGTTACCAAAGGGGAGAGGGAGAGAGGCAGAGATACATTAGGAGTATGGGATTAACAGACACTACTATAACATAAAATAGGCAAGTAACAAGGATCTACAATATAGTACAGGGAGCTACATTCAATATTTTGTTATGACCTGAAAATTATAACTAAGTCACTTTAATGTACACCTGAAACTAGACAAAATTGTAAATCAACTATACTTCACTTTAATAAAAACCACCACCAACAACAAAAATGCAATGGCTAATGTGGGCACCTTCAGTATTAAACAAAAAGAGTTCCTTTCCTTTTTATGCAAACAGGCAAAGTGAATTTGCAAAAGTGAAGCTGAGATTTGAGAGGATTTGGGGAATTAGGTAGAAGGACAGAGGGCAAACTGTGCAAGCTGCCTTACCAAAGAAGGTTTAGTTAGAATTTCATGCTCCTGGTTTGGGCAACTGGTTGTGTGTTGCTACCATTCCCCTAAAACAAAATACCAGAGAAGGGATAGTTGTAAAGAGATAAAATTAATTTTGTACATTCTACACTGAGGCATCTCTTGAACGTCAGCTATGCAAAGACGCTCAGTGGGAAAAGGTAAATATAATTTTAGGTATATATAAATTTACATAGAGGAGCAAGACATATATAGAGATTTGGAAATCATCAGTACATCATTACAGTTACTAAAATTTGAGTGAAATGAACTACAAAGAGGTAAGAAGTGAAGAGAGCAAAACACCAAGAAAGGGCCCTTGGTAAACCATAATTTTTAGGAGTAAGTAAAAGAAAGGAAAACCTATAAAGGAGAACTAAGAAGGAACGTACAGGACATAAACTAAAGGAGAATGATGTTGTAGAAATCAAGAGAAGGAGGTTTTGGGAATTCCCTGGTGGTCCAGTGGTTAGGATACTGTGTTTTCACTGCCAGGGCCCAGGTTCAATCCCTGGTCAGGGAACTAAGATCCCACAAGCGGCGGCGTGGTGCTGCCCCCCAAAAAAAAATTTAAAAAAAAAAAAGAGAGAGAGAGAGAGAAAGAGGTATCAAGAAAGAAGAAGAGCAGAATCAGAGAAAACTGTTCATTGGATCTGGCATAATAAAGATGATCAGAAACTCTAACAGAAGTGTCAGTGGAGCAGTAAGACAACAAGAAGTACAGGAAGTGGAGGGTAAATAAGAGGCAGAAAAGAAAACCAGAGGCTAGAAATGAATGGCGAGAATCCTGGAAGTAAAGTGGAAAGGGACTGAAGCTCTTGCTGACAGGTGAAAGTGAATCAGTTTGGTGCCAGTGAAGACATGAGGGCTGCAAGGTCAAGAAGTCATACAGTGGGAGGTTGCAGGGTATGTTCTCAGAAGTAAAGCAATTCTGGTCACAGGAGGGTCCAGCCTTATAAGAGGATGCTGAAGAAAGCTGGACGTGAAAGTCATCAAAATAAAGGAACCATAGAGGCAAGATCCAGAAAGGGTCGTTCACTAAGGTAAGGAACCTGAAAAGGGGAATAGCAGAATCTGGGATGAGAAGAAAATATGGAAGCTGTACCCATACCCTCCATGACTATGAAAGAACCACTAAAAAGTTGGGAGAACACAGCGACGAGGAAAAAACAAAGGTCATAATAAAAAAAATGCACCTCAAAGATATGGAGATGTAACGGTCTATAATTTATAAGGTCAGCAACACACCCCCAGACCTGTGGTATGTGGGGAACAGCGTGAAAATGGGCAGTTTTCATGGAAAAGATGTTCACGTTACAGCTTGGTTCCTATTAAAATAAGCAGATGCAGTGGACTCTCTTCCCTGGTGGCACAGTGGTTAAGAATCCGCCTGCCAATGCAGGGGACACGGGTTCGAGCCCTGGTCTGGGAAGATCCCACATGCCGCGAAGCAAGTAAGCCTGTGCCCCACAGCTACTGAGCCCGTGCTCTAGAGACCGCAAGTCACAACTACTGAGCCCACGTGCCACAACTACTGAAGCCCGCGCGCCTAAAGCCCATGCTCTGCAACAATAGAAGCCATCGCAATGAGAAGCCTGTGCACCGCGATGAAGAGCAGCCCCCACTTGCTGCAACTAGAGAAAGCCCACACGCAACAACGAAGACCCAACGCAGCCAAAAAATAAATTTATTTTTTTAAAAAAAGATTTAAAATAAGCAGATGCAGCATCATGGATGGACCTAGATATTGAGTGAAGTAAGACACAAAAAGACAAATATCATACGATATCGATTATATGTAGAATCTAAAAAAAAGGGTACAAATGAATTACTTACAAAACAGAAGTAGAGCCACGGATGTAGAAAACAAACTTATGGTTACCAGGGGATAAGAGGGGGGAGGGATAAACTGGGAGACTGGGATTGACATATACACACTACTATATATAAAATGGATAACTAATAAGAAGCTGCTGTATAGCACAGGGAACTCTTCTCAATACTCTGTAATGGCCTATTTGGAAAATCTAAAAAAGAGTGGATATATGTATACGTATAACTGATTCACTTTGCTGTACATGGGAGACTAACAAAACATTGTAAATCAACTGCACTCCAATAAAAATTTTAAAAAATAAAATAAGTAGATGCAGTGGACTCTCTTTGAAAAGTACTGAGTGTGTAAGAAAATGTATTTATGATGGTGCAGGAATTCCAGAAGATTCCAAAGAAAGTAGGGTTAGCAGAGAGGACAGTGTCTGCACAGTTAAATAAGCAGAGTGTGGGGATAAGACAAAGAAAATACAGATGAATGAACATATTCCCAGGAAAGTATATTACCAAACATTGCCGTGACTAGAAATACTGTTGTCAAAAGGAAAATCCTGCCTTTTTTCCCTAACTGAATTTTTTGTTAATAGTAAATTGATAGGCTTTGCTAGAATAGGAACCTTGGGACTTGGTGAAATTACTTGGCTTCAAGATTCTATAATGGAATTCTGCTTAAGTTTCTAGGAAGACAAGTGGAGAGAAATATACAGCCAGAAATAGTCAAGACAGCTACTAAAATAAAAATTGAGGAAAAAAAAAATTTTTAACCAGTAAGTAGTACAATTTACAATTTCTTCCACTATATCTCACCATAACAAACTATATATTTTTCACAGGTCCTTCCCTTGATCTCTTAACTGCAGTATTTAATAAGTGCTCATGGAAGAACAAAAGTCTCGTCGTCTGTGACTAATGAAAGAAAGAATTCCTCACCTTGGAGCTTGACTCTCCAAAGCACAATCACCATATTTTGTTAAAATAGACTCAAAACCTAGGAAACAAAAAACAGCAATAAACTTTCACTATCAAGATTCAACTTTTTTCAAAGCTACTTTATCTCACTCCCAAAGGCAGTAAGATTACTACCCTCATTTTATAGTTGAGGACTCTAATACTACAGAGATTAAATAATTGCCCAAGACCACACAGTTACTAAGTACTATTTCAAGACTGAGTGGCTTTTTTGTTCTTTTCTTGGCCATGCCACGAGGCATGCGGGATCTTAGATCCCCAACCAGGGATTGAACCAGGGCCACTGGCAGTGGAAGCATGGAGTCCTAACCACTGGACCGCCAGGGAATTCCCAAGAGTGAGTGGCTTTTGAATATCTCAGCTTTTATAGTTCAATGTGAATGTGAATTAAATAGTATTTGAATGGAGATGAAATATACAGGAAAACAAAAAACAGGATAAAACATTTAAAACAAAAAGCTGCTGCCCTATTGTCTTGGGAGTAGTATGCCATAAATGTGATGATTTACTTGAAATAATAAAAACCTGACTATTATTCATTTACATCATTAGCTTTTCCTAGCAGTCAAGGTCTATGTGTGATTTGTTCATCTTTTCCCTTTCTTTTTGTTGCTACCAGCACAGAGCAAAATAGAGATTTTACTAGCAAGCAAAAGCATTATCTTATTGTACGCATTTTGAAATTTCATAAAAGCAGTAACTTTTATTGTTATTGCTAAAACATGCACTAACGTGTCAATTTCCTTGCTTTTTCTTCTTTGCTTTTGTTTTGCCAATGATATGCATGTATAATCATATAAGGAAAATACATAAGGAAAGTAAATATATATGATGAGACAAGGATGATACCCAAGGAATGTAGAAAAGACTAATATAGCACTCCCTAGGCAACCATGTTATAAACTTCTTTTATACAATGATCTAAAATCTGCATAGTTATGGGCACCAATTAATAATTACTGTATCTAGAAACTGAAACATATTTCTAGAGTACAGTATGGAAATACACGTTAAAAGCTTTAAAATTGACATGGTAATACTACATTTAGGAATTTACTTTAGGAAAATCATCAGCAAGGCCTTAGAAATGCTTACAAATATTTAGAGACAAGAATGTGAAATAGCATGAAAGCAACCTACAGTCTAATAACAATATGAATTAAATAAATATGATCACTCCTATCATGGAATATTACACAATCATAAATAATCTCATTTCAGGAATCTACTTAAAGATACACTTCACTTAACAGATTTAATTAAATCTACTTAACAATATGTTAAGTGAAAATAGCAGTTGACAAAACTGTATCTTTGAGAGGACAGACAGCAGAAGTAAGAAGAACTACAATCCTGCAGCCTGTGGAACAAAAACCACATTCACAGAAAGACAGACAAGATGAAAAGGCAGGGGCTATGTACCAGATGAAGGAACAAGATAAAACCCCAGAAAAAAAACTAAATGAAGTGGAGATAGGCAACCTTCAAGAAAAGGAATGCAGAATAATGACAGTGAAGATGATCCAGGACCTCAGAAAAAGAATGGAGGCAAAGATCGAAAAGATGCAAGAAATGTTTAATAAAGACCTAGAAGAATTAAAGAACAAACAGAGATGAACAATACAATATCTGAAATGAAAAATACACTAGAAGGAATCAATAGCAGAATAACTGAGGCAGAAGAACGGATAAGTGACGTGGAAGACAGAATGGTGGAATTCACTGCTGCGGAACAGAATAAAGAAAAAAGAATGAAAAGAAAAGAAGACAGCCTAAGAGACCTCTGGGAAAACATTAAATGCAACAACATTTGCATTATAGGGGTCACAGAAGGAGAAGAGAGAGAGAAAGGAACCAAGAAAATATTTAAAGAGATAATAGTCGAAAACTTCCCTAACATGGGAAAGGAAATAGCCACCCAAGTCCAGGAAGTGCAGAGTCCCAGGCAGGATAAACCCAAGGAGAAACACGCCAAGACACATAGTAATCAAATTGACAAAAAATAAGGACAAAGAAAACTTATTGAAAGCAACAAGGAAAAAACAACAAATAATATAGACAGGAACTCCCATAAGGTTAACAGCTGATTTCTCAGCAGAAACTCTAAAGCCAGAAGGGAGTGGCATGATATATTTAAAGTGATGAAACGGAAAAACCTACAACCAATATTACTCTACCCAGCAAGGGTCTCATTCAGATTTGACGGAGAAACCAAAGGCTCTACAGACAAGCAAAAGCTAAGAGAATTCAGCACCACCAAACCACTCTACAACAAATGCTAAAGGGACTTCTCTAAGTGGGAAACACAAGAGAAGAAAAGGACCTACAAAAACAAATCCAAAACAATTAAGAAAATGGAAATAGGAACATACGTATCAATAATTACCTTAAACATAAATGGATTAAATGCTCCAACCAAAAGACACAGGCTTGCTGAATGGATACAAAAACAAGACCCATCTATATGCTGTCTACAAGAGACCCACTTCACACCTAGGGACACATACAGACTGAAAGTGAAGGGATGGAAAAAGATATTCCATGAAAATGGAAATCAAAAGAAAGCTGGAGTAGCAATACTCATATCAGATAAAATAGACTTTAAAATAAAGAATGTTACAAGAGACAAGGAAGGACACTACGTAATGAAAATGAATCAATTCAAGAAGAAGATATAACAATTATAAATATATATGCACCCAACATAGGAGCACATCAAAACATAAGGCAACTGCTAACAGCTATAAAAGTGGAAATCGACAATAACACAGTAATAGTGGGGGAATTTAACACCTCACTTACACCAATGGACAGATCACCCAAACAGAAAATTACTAAGGAAACACAAGCTTTAAATGACACAACAGACCAGATAGATTTAATTGATATTTATAGGACATTCCATCCAAAAACAGCAGATTACACTTTCTTCTCAAGTGCACACGGAACATTCTCCAGGATAGATCACATCTTGGGACACAAATCAAGCCTCAGTGAGTTTAAGAAAAATGAAATCATATCAAGCATCTTTTCTGATCACAACACAATGAGATTAAAAATCAATTACAGGAAAAAAACCATAAAAACACAAACACATGGAGGCTAAACAATACGTTACGAAATAACCAAGAGAACACTGAAGAAATCAAAGAGGAAACCAAAGAATACCTAGAGACAAATGACAATGAAAACACGATGATCCAAAACCTATGGGATGCAGCAAAAGCAGTTCTAAGAAGGAAATTTATAGCTATACAAGTCTACCTCAAGAAACAAGAAAAATCTCAAATAAACAACCTAAACTTACACCTAAAGGAACTAGAGAAAGAAGAACAAACAAAGCCCAAAGTTAGCAGAAGGAAAGAAATCATAAAGATCAGACCAGAAATAAATGAAATAGAAACAAAGAAAATAGCACAGATCAATAAAACTAAAAGCTCGTTCTTTGAGAAGATAAACAAAATTGATAAACCATTAGCCAGACGAATCAAGAAAAAGAGGGAGAGGACTCAAATCAATAAAATTAGAAATGAAAAAGGAGAAGTTACAGCAGACAGTGCAGAAATACAAAGCATCCTAAGAGACTACTACAAGCAACTCTATGCCAATAAAATGGACAACCTGGAAGAAATGGACAAATTCTTAGAAAGGTATAACCTTCCATGACTGAACCAGGAAGAAATAGAAAATATGAACAGACCAATCACAAGTAATGAAATTGAAACTGTGATTAAAACTCTTCCAACAAACAAAAGCCCAGGACCAGATGGCTTCACAGGTGAATTCTACCAAACATTTAAAGAAGAGCTAACACCCACCCTTCTCAAACTCTTCCAAAAAGTTGCAGGGGAAGGAAAACTCCCAAACTCATTCTATGAGGCCACCATCACCCTGATACCAAAACCAAACAAAGATACTACAAAAAACAGAAAATTACAGCCCAATATCACTGATGAATATAGATGCAAAATTCCTCAACAAAAGACTAGCAAACAGAATCCAACAACACATCAAAAGGATCATACACCATGATCAAGTGGGATTTACCCCAGGGATGCAAGGATTCTTCAATATACGCAAAACAATGTGATACACCGTATTAACAAATTAAAGAATAAAAACCATATGGTCATCTCAATAGATGCAGAAAAAGCTTTTGACAAAATTCAACACCGATTTATGATAAAAACTCTCCAGAAAGTGGAATAGAGGGAAACTTCTTCAACATAATAAAGGCCATATACAACAAACCCACAGCAAACATCATTCTCAATGGTGAATAACTGAAAGCATTTCCTCTAAGATCAGGAAAAAGACAAGGATTTCCACTCTCACCACTATTATTCAAAATAGTTTTGGAAGTCCTAGCCATGGCAATCAGAGAAGAAAAAGAAATAAAAGGAATATAAATTGGAAAAGAAGAAGTAAAACTGTCACTCTTTGCAAATGATATGATACTATACATAGAGAATCCTAAAGATGCTACCAGAAAACTACTAGAGCTAATAAATGAATTTGGTAAAGCTGCAGGATACAAAATTAATGCACAGAAATCCCTTGCATTCCTGTATACTAATGATGAAAAATCTGAGAGAGAAATTAAGGAAACGCTCCCATATACCATTGCAACAAAATAATAAAATACCTAGGAATAAATCTTCCTAAGGAGACAAAAGACCTGTCTGCAGAGAACTATAAGACACTGATGAAAGAAATTAATGATGATACCAAGAGATGGGGAGACATACCATGTTCTTCGACTGGAAGAATCAATATTGTGAAAATGACTATAGTACCCAAAGCAATCTACAGATTCAATGCACTCCCTATCAAATTACCAGTAGCACTTTTTACAGAACTAGAACAAAAAAATCTTAAAATTTGTATGGAGACACAAAAGACCCTGAATAGCCAAAGCAGTTTTGAGGAAAAAAACAGAGCTGGATGAATCAGACTCCCCGGCTTCAGAGTATACTTTAAAGCTACAGTAATCAAGACAATATGGTACTGGCACAAAAAGAGAAATATAGATAAATGAAACAGGATAGAAAGCCCAGAGATAAACCCACGCACCTATGGTCAACTAATCTATGACAAAGGAGGCAAGTATATACAATGGAGACAAGACACTCTATTCAATAAGTGGTGCTGGGAAAACTGGACAGCTACATGTAAAAGAATGAAATTAGAACACCATACACAAAAATAAACTCAAAATGAGTTAAAGACCTAAATGTAAGGCCAGAAACTATCAAACTCTTAGAGGACAACATACGCAGAACACTTTATGACATAAATCACAGCAAGATCCTTTTTGACCCACCTCCTAGAGAAATGGAAATAAAACAAAACTAAACAAATGGGACCTAATGAAACTTCAAAGCTTTTGCACAGCAAAGGAAACCATAAACAAGACTAAAAGACAACCCTCAGAATGTGAGAAAATATTTGCAAATGAAGCAATTGACAAAGGATTAATCTCCAAAATTTACAAGCAGCTCATTCAGCTCAATATCAAAAAAACAAACAACCGAATCCAAAAATGGTCCAAAGACCTAAATAGACATTTCTCCAAAGAAGATATACAGACTGCCAACAACCAAGTGAAAGAATGCTCAACATCACTAATCATTAGAGAAACGCAAATCAAAACTACAATGAGATATCATCTCACACCAGTCAGAATGGCCATTATCAAAAAATCTACAAACAATAAATGCTGGAGAGAGTGTGGAGAAAAGGGAACCCCCTTGCACTGTTGGTGGGAATGTACATTGATACAGCCACTATGGAGAACAGTATGGAAGTTCCTTAAAAAGCTAAAAATAGAACTACCATACGACCCAGCAATCCCACTACTGGGCATATACCCTGAGAAAACCATAATTCAAAAAGAGGCATGTACCAAAATGTTCATTGCAGCTCTATTTACAATAGTCAGGACATGGAAGCCACCTAAGTGTCCATCGACAGATGAATGGATAAAGAAGATGTGGCACATATATACAACGGAATATTACTCAGCCATAAAAAGGAACAAAACTGAGTTATTTGTAGTGAGGTGGATGGACCTAGAGTCTGTCATACAGAGTGAAGTATGTCAGAAAGAGAAAAACAAATACCTTATGCTAACACATATATATGGAATCTAAAAAAAAAAAAAAATGGTCATGAAGAACCTCGGGGCAAGACGGGAATAAAGACACAGACCTACTAGAGAATGGACTTGAGGATATGGGGAGGGGGAAGGGTAAGCTGGGACAAAGTGAGAGAGTGGCATGGACATATATACACTACCAATTGTAAAATAGATAGCTAGTGGGAAGCAGACGCATAGCCCAGGGAGATCAGCTCGGTGCTCTGTGACCACCTAGAGGTGTGGGATAGGGAGGGTGGGAGGGAGGGAGATGCAAGAGGGAAGAGATATGGGGACATATGTATATGTATAACTGATTCACTTTGTTATAAAGCAGAAACTGACACGCCATTGTAAAGCAATTATACTCCAATAAAGATGTTAAAAAAAAAAAAAGATTGAAATTAGAACACTCCCTAACACCATACACAAAAATAAACTCAAAATGGGTTAGAGACCTGAATGTAAGACTGGACACTGTACAACTCTTAGAGGAAAACATAGGAAGAACACTCTTTGACATAAATCACAGCAAGATCTTTTTTGATCCACCTCCCAGAGTGATGGAAATTAAAACAAAAATAAACAAATGGGACCTAATGAAACTTAAGAGCTTTTGCAAAGCAAAGGAAACTACAAACAAGACGAAAAGACAACCCTCAGAATGGGAGAAAATATTTGCAAACGAATCAGCGGACAAAGAATTAATCTCCAAAATATATAAACAGCTCATGCAGCTCAATATCAAGAAAACAAACAACCCAATAAAAAAATGGGCGGAAGACCTAAATAGACATTTCTCCAAAGAAGATATACAGATGGCCAAGAAGCACATGAAAAGCTGCTCAGCATCATTAATTATTAGAGAAATGCAAATCAAAACTACAATGAGGTATCACCTAACACCAGTTAGAATGGGCATCATCAGAAAATCTACAAACAACAAATGCTGGAGAGGGCATGGAGAAAAGGGAACCTCCTTGCACTGTTGGTGTGAATGTAAACTGATACAGCCACTATGCAGAACAATATGGAGGTTCCTTAAAAAACTAAAACTAGAATTACCATATGACCCAGCAATCACACTACTGGGCGTATACCCAGAGAAAACCGTCATTCATAAAGGCACATGCGCCCCAATGTTCACTGCAGCACTGTTTACAATAGCCAGTTCATGGAAGCAACCTAAATGCCCATCAACAGATGAATGGATAAAGAAGTGGTACATATATACAATGGAATATTACTCAGCCATAAAAAGGAACGAAATTGGGTCACTGTAGAGATGTGATGGATCTAGAGACTGTCATACAGAGTGAAGTAAGTCAGAAAGAGAAAAACAAATATCGTATATTAACGCATCTATGTGGAACCTAGAAAAATGGTATAGATGAACCACTTTGCAGGACAGAAATAGAGACACAGATGTAGAGAACTAATGTATGGACACCAAGGTGGGAAAGTGGCGGGGTAGAGGTGGTGGTGTGATGAATTGGGAGGTTGGGATAGACATATATACACTAAAACGTATAAAAGGGATAACTAATAAGAACCTGCTGTATAAAAAATAAATTAAATTAAAAAAACAAAAAAAACCATCTTCTCTGGTAAAACTCCATTCATGTAAACAACATCCATTAAAGTCACTACAAATAAAATAAACAATATGTATACATAGATATGCAAATAGTCAAAGTATTTTATGTATTCTTTGAACAATTTTACATATTAAAATGTACCAACTATATTAAAAAATGTTATAAAAAATACTATTTAGCATAGTATTTGTAGTCCAGAAATTATTGGGACTAAAGATCAAAGTTTGATTTTTTAAATAAAAGAATAAAATTATTTGAATGATCTATTATCAACTGAGTTTTCTAATAAGTTTAAACATAATAGTTTGCCTCATTTTTCTGTTCTAAAACTAAAACTAGCTATCACTGGGGTGTCTACACAATCCAAAGACAACCTCTCTGAAAACAGCCACATCTTCTCAATCTAAGAAGTTGCCCCTCCCTTATAAAAGTATGAATAGGTATGTTTGTGACATTTATTATATTCATTGACACATTATATTTCCCTATCACTGCATATCCCTGATATTCTTGGATCACTATGGGTGTTTTGAAAATATCTAACTTTCCCTTTTATTCATTGTGTCAGTTATTGAATCGATAGCCTATCATATTCATGTCATTTCATTAAAAGAAGGCTTTAGGCATATAAATAGTTAAATCAATTTTTACTAAGCATTACCTAGGATGTGCTCCTACAAACCTTCTAAAAGACATTTTTTAAATAAAAGAAATGGGTTTCCTCTGGCTTTCCTCATTCCTATACCAGAGAAAACATTTTTGTAGCCACTGTTGTTTTAAAAACAGCATGGCCCGCTAGACTTTGGGAAATCACCAAAATGTTAAAGAAGATATTAAAAGGAATAAGGCTAAGTGCACTACTACTTTTCAAGCATTACCTGATCAGTTATGGTCCCTCCTTCTCATAATTCATCTTAAATATGCCAGATCAGCAAAATTATAAAAGGAACTATATAAAAATTCCACACCTGTCATACGTGATCAAGAGATGCCTGCTACTGCCAGACCCCAGGTTTATTAATGAGCAGAACATATTATAATTGTCAGATGACTTGTTACAAGAAAGAGATAAAGTGCTGTAGTCACTGGGATGCAGGCCAGGTTTTAGAAGATGTCCCTGTCCCCCTTCTCCCCCCATCTCCTTGCTGTAGACCTGAAATGAACTAAGGCCGGGAACTCCTCATCATGCCAAGGCTAAGCCAGGCCACTCAGGCCCTCAGGAAGCCCGAGGTCGGCGGCATGATCCGGACCATCAGCCCGGGCCCCCGCCAGGCCCCGTCCTGGGTCAGCAAGGCGTTTCTGTCAACCAGTTCTGTAAGGAGTTCAACGAGAAGACCAAGGACATCAAATAAGGCGTTTCTCTGCCTACCAAGATTTTTGTGAAGCCTGACAGGGCATTTGAAATCAAAATTGGCCAACCCACTGTTTCCTACTTCCTGAAGGCAGCTTCTGGGATTGAGAAGGGGGCCCCACACACAGGGAAAGAAGTGGCAGGCCTGGTGCCACTGAAGCACGTGTAGGAGATCGCCGGCGTCAAAGCTCAGGATAACGCCTTTGACCTGCAGGACGTGCCCCATCCTCTGTTGTCCACTCCATCATTGGATCTGCCCGTTCCCTGGGCGTTTGTGTGGTGAAGGACCTCCGTTCTGAAGAGCTGGCAGCTTTCCAGAAGGAGCAAGCCCTGTTCCTGGCTGCTCAGAAAGAGGCAGATTTGGCAGCCCAGGCAGAAGCTGCCAAGAAGTGACCCCTGTCCCCCACCCTCCAGGATTTTGAAGGGGGCCAGTTGGGAAGGCGGGGCCAGCGGGGAGGAAGGCAGGTCACATCAACCTGACCTCTCCCTGGCAGAGTTCAGCCCACCTGTTTCCCCATAACCTGGCAGGACCTTCAGTCTCTCCACTGCTCTTCCAGATAACGTAGGATGTGCTTTTTCAGGTAAAGAATGACTTTTCAGTGAGGGGGGTTGGTGTGGCTGGTCTACATTAAAATTTTAGATAAAACAAACTTCCTTCTTCTAAATTGAAATTTTGAGTAATAACACCTGGCAGTAAGGAAGCATTCACCTCAGCTACACCTCATTTATCTATATTATATATAGATATAGATATAGATCTATCTATCCATATATCTGTATGCCCTTCCTTATTATCTACTATCAGCACCAAAAATACCAAAACTTCCTCAACACCTATATGATTAAATGTTGATTCTGTGAAAAGAAGCTT
Organism: Monodon monoceros; assembly: GCF_005190385.1. Taxonomy (NCBI): domain Eukaryota; kingdom Metazoa; phylum Chordata; class Mammalia; order Artiodactyla; family Monodontidae; genus Monodon; species Monodon monoceros. The sequence continues at coordinate 5,418,172 of NW_021703774.1, read as the reverse complement.
TGCACTCTCAAGACCTGTTAACTACCATCACATAGGGATGATTTACAGTGGCTCACAATTTTCCAAAGGGTCCAGTTACAAGTTAGTGCAGTGTTTATAACATTATAATTGTTTTGTTTGTTTTGTTTTGTTCTTTTGGCCGCACTGCGCAGCATGCAGTATCTTAGTTCGGGACCAGGGATCGAACCCGTGCCCCCTGTAGTGGAAGTGCAGAGTCTTAACCCTGGACCGCCAGGGAAGTGCTTATAACGTTATAATTTTCATAAGGGAATTTAAGAACCTTCCCATATTGGACCATTCTGTTTATCAAGAGAAGACTTAGGATACCTGCTGAGATTACGATTTCCTCTGAGAACTGCTCAGAAATGAAGGCAAACAATCAAACAGTTAAAGAATTACACTTAGGGCTTCCCTGGTGGCACAGTGGTTGAGAGTCTGCCTGACGATGAGGGGGACACGGGTTCATGCCCCGGTCCGGGAAGATCCCACATGCCGTGGAGCGGCTGGGCCCGTGAGCCATGGCTGCTGAGCTTGCGCGTCCGGAGCCTGTGCTCTGCAACGGGAGAGGCCACAACAGTGAGAGGCCCACGTACCGCAAAAAAAAAAAAAAAAAAAAAAAAAAGAATTACACTTTGAGTTAGAATTACACTTAGAATTGGAATTATGGGTTCCCTACCCCAATAGCCATATCACTTGCCTAACCTCCATCCCTCCTCACCCACCCACCAACACACACATACATTTTTTTTTTTTCCCATAAACAAACCTGATTTTTGCACACCTTGAAGTGGCAAAGTTCTTCAGAGGAGGCTGAGTCCGCCTCCAGCCCCCGAGGTCTCATTGCTGTGGCCATGGTTTGGTTTGGGCACAGCACAAAGCAACTCCAGCCAACAGCACATGAGAGCATATCTGTCAGGATGCCTCTGGCAACGCTTTTCTCACTTTAACGAAGGGCTTAATACAAGGACAATTCTTTTCTCTACCTCTTGACTTTGTCACTGGAACCAGAGGAGCCATTCAGGGACCAAGGGGACAAGCTCCAGGACACAGAGATAAGAGTAACACATGTCAATGGAAGCCATGGAGAAAACAGATATATCCTGGAGTCTAAAGTCAACCCTGAAACTATAGTAGTTCCAGACATCTTGTTTTATTGAGTGTATCTTAGCTGGATTTTTTAGGATTTGCCACTGAGAGAATAGAGACTTTCTGTTATTGTGTCAGGCATTTAAATTCTCTTTAGTTGAAGAAATAGACTCACAGACATAGAAAACAAACCTATGGTTCCCAAAGGGGAGAGGGGGGTGGGGGAGGGATAAATTAAGAGGTTGGGATTAACATATACACACTACTATATATAAAATATGTAACCAACAAGGACCTACTATAGCACAGGGAACTCTACTTAATATCTTGTAATAACCTATAATGGAAGAGAATCTGAAGAAGAATAGACATATACATATGTATAACTGAATGTATAACTGAATTTCTATGCTGTACACATGAAACTAACATGATATAGTAAATGAACTATACTTCAATAAAAAAATAGAAGAAAAAATAAAAATAAAAAAATAAATTATCTTTAGTTGAGTTTCTGCCTGTAAAATGCAACATGAGATTGGTTTACCTTTCCATACATGTTGTGAAGAATACAAAACCAATAAATTTTAAAAGGATTAAATACAATATAATAGCTGTTTTATGTATTAATGCACATAATATTGTCACATAATTCTTTTTCCCCTGTGCTAGCTCCACAATTTGCTCATACTTATTTTTATGTAGTATGCTATATAATAATTGCTTGTTTATTTGTCCTTCTCTCCTTTCTAAGATACATGAAGGTGGGAACACCTTATTCTTTGTTTTCAGAGGCTTAGCACAGACCACAATTCATGGTCAGGCCTTAACTATCCCTTGTTGAATTGAATTCAATTTTATCAATAATGAAAATGAATATGTTAAAGAGTACCTTCCTTGGATGTTTTGCAAGGCATAATTAGATACTAGAGATTTTGCTACCTAGAATTTATAACCCCAGTGAATAATATCAAGTTGCACTGCACAAACACAACAAACACTAACCCAAATTGATCCTCTTTTCATATTTCCTCTCATTTCACAACATTGATATTCTTCACCCCAATCCATTTTCACATTTGTTAATGACACTTCCAAAGTATTTTATTGAATTTTTTTTGGGGGGGGCCATTTTCACTATCACTGCTCTACCTCTTTTATCCCATTAAACTAGCTTAATGAATTTCCTACTCTTCCAGTAGTTTCTAAAGCTACAATTTTAATCACGCAACTTCCTTATTCAAAACCTTTCAACAATTCCCCACAGTCTACAGAAAAAAAAAAAAAAAAATCACACTCTTCAACTTGGCAATATAAGTTCTCCTACAGTCTTCCCCCAAACTACTGATATCCATTATTGATCCACAAGTATCTTATACTATGTCCAATCTAGTCTACTTACTGCATCTTTTCCTAGAACATGCCCCATGGAAGACCCACCATACCTTTGGGCTAGCCATTACTACTTTATGTCTAATACATGAATCCTAATATATAAAATTTACTTTCTAAAACTCTCCAAGAAGCTCTTTCTAATACTCCCATAATACTGTCCGTTGTACCATGTTCTACTTTATGGGAGTTATTTTGCATGTCTTATATCTCCCACACAATATAAGCTCAAGGATGGTATGAGCGTGGGATTGTATCATTCAAGTACCTCACATACATCATCCTAACTCATATGGTAGCAGGCATAAGTTCAATGTGAACACAATTTGAGATGCACAGAGGAACTTCCCCTCACTTTATTATACGGGTTTACTAAAAGGAGACATTACTTGGAATATGTAGTAGGAGTTACAGAATCAGCAAGTCAGAGCAACTTTATAATGAACATTTTAACTAGTCTTTTTTCTAAAAACACATTTAATTATATATTTCTGTAAGTGACTAGAGTATGTTTCTCTCCTACCTGCCATGTGGTAAAGAGATGTATTATGAGCTTCTTTCTGATACTGAAGAGGAGAATGAAGTGAAATCAAAAGTGTTCATTCCATTGGACAAAAACAGCAGGTAAAGATCTGACTCGGTAAATAGAATAATAATTGGAATATACATGTTTTGGAAGAATGCGCCTCCTTCTATTCAAAGACTTGGAACATGTTTAGATAACTGTCACTGATATATTTCACATAGTTTTTATTCCTCTAGAAAATCATTCTATTCACACTAACACTGCAAAATTTAACATACTCAACTACTATAAGCACCATTCCTCAATAAAAAAAAAAAACCCTGTTTTTTACAGTATTTAAGACCAAAAGAATTCCTTCTGTTCATCCCAATTATATAAGTATTACTACCACTACCTATCTGATCTTTTCAACACCTCCACAAGTCTCTTGGACAATGGCACTGCTGGCTGTCAAGCAGACTGATGGCTTTCACTGAGCAGCCCTATATGTAAAATTCAGAATTCACTTTAACAGTCATTTGAACTGTCACTGTATGAATTACGGACTGAAGCACATTCTGCTTTGCCATTTCAAAAGGAAAGCTTCTTGTGAATATTAAACTAGAAGTGGGAACGGCATTTTCAAGTCAAATGATTTAAACTACATACCTGGGTTTAGAAGGAGCTTTAAAAAACTATTTTGTTTCCATGGAGAAAAACATCTCAAATTCAAATGACCTTGTTCTTTTATTATAATAATGTATGTATGTATGTATGTGGTGCACATATATATTCATAGCTGTGACTTTTTTTTCTTTTAAAAATATCTTCCTTATATTACAGAATTAAAATTCTTGGAACCTTTGTGTAAACCATGTGTGTTAAATAATATAGGAAGATCCAAAATGAATTGAAGACATGACTTTTTCCCTAGAAAGTTATATGTTATACCTGAAATAACATGTCAGTAATTATAAAACAACATCATGATATGTAAAATATATTGAATAGCCTGAGTGATTTCAAAGATTTCATTAGTAACTCTGGTTCTGTGTTTGATTTTGGGTCCAATCATGAAGCAGGGGGATGACGTGAACAGGAAGAGATGCCAGGAAGCCTCAGAATGTGGTGTGATACCAGCAAAGGCAATGAAGTGGATATCAGCATGGGAGGTGGGGAGTGATTTCTGTGAGTAACTACAATGACTAAATTTCAAAAAGCAGTTTAGGAAAAATTAATGAAGATATTATGTGCTCATAGACTGGAAGAATTAATATTGTTAAAATGTCCATACTACCCAAGGTAATCTAGAGATTCAATGCAATCCCTATCAAGATTCCAATGGTTTTTTTCACAGAAATAGAACAAAAAACCCTAAAATGTATATGGAATCATAAAAGACCCCAAATAGGCAAAGCAATCTTGAGAAATAAGAACAAAGCTGGAGGCAACATGCTCTCTGATGCCAAACTATATTACAAAGCTATAGTAATCAAAGCAGTAAGGTATTAGTATAAAAACAGACACTAGATCAATGGAACAGAATAGGGAACCCAAAAATAAACCCATGCATATATGTTCAATTAGTTTACAACAAAGGAGGCAAGAATATACAATTAGGGCAAGGACGGTCTCTTCAATAAATGGTGTTGGGAAAATTAGGCAGCCACGTTGAAAAGAATGAAACTGGACAACGATATTACACCACGCAAAAAATTAACTCAAAGTGGATTAAAGACTTAAACATAAGACCTGAAACTCCTAGAAGAAACCATAGGCAGTAAGGTCTTGACATAGGCCTTGGTGATCATTTTGAATCTGACACCAAAAGCAAAAGCAACAAAAGCAAAACTAAACAAGTGGGACTACTTCAAACTAAAAAGCTACACAGGAAAGGAAACCATCAACAAACTCAAAAGGCTGCCTACCAAATAGGAGAAAATATTTGCAACTGATAAATCTGATAAGGGGCTGATATCCAAAATATATAAAGAATTCATACAACTCAATAGCAAAAAAGCAAGCAATCTGATTTTAAAAATGGGCAGAAAATCTGAATAGACTTTTTTTTTTTTTTTTTTTTTTGCGGTATGCGGGCCTCTCACTGTTGTGGCCTCTCCCGTTGCGGAGCACAGGCTCCGGACGCGCAGGCTCAGCGGCCATGGCTCACGGGCCCAGCCGCTCCGCGGCATGTGGGATCTTCCCGGACCAGGGCACGAACCCATGTCCCCTGCATCGGCAGGCGGACTCTCAACCACTGCGA
>NW_021703774.1:5332632-5412826 GCF_005190385.1 Monodon monoceros | reverse complement strand
GTGGGATCTTCCCGGACCAGGGCACGAACCCATGTCCCCTGCATCGGCAGGCGGACTCTCAACCACTGCGCCACCAGGGAAGCCCTGAATAGACATTTTTTTCAAAAAGACATAGACGGCCAAAAGGCCAAGGAAAAATGCTTAGCATCATTAATCATCAGGAAAAAGTTAAACAAAACCACAGTGAGTCGGGTGGTGGTGGTGGTGGTGGGAAGAATTGGGAGATGGGATTGACATGTATACACTAATATGTATAAAATAGATAACTAATAAGGACCTGCTGTATAAAAAATAAAAAAAAATTAAATTAAAAAAAAAATCAAACCACAGTGAGATATCACTTCACACCTGTCAGAATGGCTATTATCAAAATAACAAATAACAACTGTTGGAGAGGTTTTGAAGAAAAGGGAACCCTCGTGCACTGCTGATGGGAATGTAAATTGGTGCAGTCCCATGGAAAACACTATAAAATTCTTCAAAAAATTAAAAATAGAACTATGATATGATCCAGCACTTCCACTTGTGGGTATTTATCTGAAAACAAGAAAACACTAACTCAAAGGATATATGCAACCCTATGTTCATAGCAATATTATTTATAATAGCCAAGATATAGAAACAACCTAGGAGTCCCCTGATGGATGAATGAATAAAGAAAGTGCAACAAATATATATGTGTGTGTGTGTATATATACATATATATTTCAGCTAAAAAAAAAAAAATGAAATCTTGCCATTTGTTACAAATGGTGTTGGGAAAATTGGGGAGCCACACTGAAAAGAATGAAAATGGACAACGATATTACACCATGCAAAAAGTTAACTCAAAGTGGATTAAAGACTTAAATATAAGACCTAAAACTATAAAACTCCTAGAAGAAAACATAGGCGGTAAGGTCCTTGACATAGGCTTTGGTGATCATTTTGAATCTGACACCAAAATGGTGTCAGATGGACCTTGAGGGCATTCTGCTAAGTGAAATAAGTCAGACAGAGAAAGACAAATAAAATATGATCTCTCTTTCATGTGGAATCTAAAAAAATAATAAGTTTTTTAAAAAATAAAAAGCTCATAGATACAAAGAATAGATTGGTGGTTGCAGAGGGTGGGAGATGGAGTAGGAGAAATGGGTGAATTGTTTGTTTTAGTTTAAATAAATTGATTTATTTAAAAGAAAAAACTGGGCCTGCAGTTTGAAGACATTGAAAATGTGTTTTCAGGAAAAAAAAATTAATGGAGGAGTCAGTTAATGAAGAACATTGAATACTGGGCTGAGCATTTTAAATTTTACATAATAAGCATCAGTGACATGAATATTATGTTAAAATTATGTTAAGAAGATTCTGATGAAAATGCTTAAGTTGAATGAGACTTGAGCTGGCCATGGAGATTATTGGAGGTGGGGTGCAAAGAACAGGCTTAGAACAATGAAGCATGCTAGCAAGAGCTATATTAATTTAAATAAGAAGTAATGAAATGTTACCGATAAAGAATAGATGGAGATCAAGAACTAACTAAAAAAGCAAGCTGAAAAATAATACAAAACTATGGTGAGTTTTGAAATGCAGAATTCTGGAGGATTATAATGATATTGGTGATGGTGGATAAACTGAAAAAATATTCTAGTTTGAGGTTATTTGTATCAATTAATTAGCAACCAGAAGTCTGCTATAAAAACTATGTGCTGAATATATATCTCTATGTATATGAAGATATATAGGGCTATATAAATAACTAAATTCAGGATATTTACAAAGTCTTTATATAATGTTAAATTGTATGATATTTACTTTAGGTATTTGTGGGAAAATAAATGAATTAATCTAACCTTTGTGAGGAGGTGAGAATAACTACAATTCAGTCTTGTGTTTTGGTTAGAATCTTCGTAGATTCTCCATGAAGTGAGTCATCCTACCTACTATTGAGTACGTTTATACTTCCGGTTCACAACGAAGAATATAACCCTAAACTCTGTGCATTCTTAATTATTAATCAAAGCCATCTATATAAAAAAAATTTTTAAGGAAGATTACATGACAGACTCAGTAACCTCAGGAGTTTCTTTTTTTTTTTGTCCTAAAATATGTATCTGAAATACATGTATGTGTGTCCTGTAGATCTACTTTAAGTGAATAATTCTTTCTAGTTATATCAGCACCTGACAGTGAGATGTCACAAAAGTCTTATGAAATTTGCTCTTCTTTTATGACAGGAAAGTGGGTGAGGATATTGTACACTAACCAAGATCCACGGTACCAATGTCCTTTCAATTTGAACACCAAGAAAAGCTGTATTTCTCCTGAACTGCTGGTTTATTTCTCATCTTATGTGACCAATCATGTCTTTGCTCTAACTCTGTGGTCTATCTCTGGTAACTACATAGGAACTCATGGAATTCATATCATGTACCAACTCTACACCTGATTCATTTTTACCCCCTTATTATATTTTTCTTCAGCTGTTTTTTTTTTCTATTTATGCTATTGCACATAGTTATGTGAACCACTGCAAATCTTTTTTGGAACAGGTGAAACATACTAATAGGTACACCTAAATGTTAAGGCCTCCATCAAGTAATTTGACATTACCACATTTAGATGTCATAACATCTCTGCAAGAGGATTTTCATGATCACCAGCACAATTATTGAGAAAAATGAATTTCAGGTGGGTACAAATACCTTAGGGAGTAGAAGTATAAGTAGAAAACCCCAAAGTTCTACTGAGAAACATAAAAAAAAAACCTAGCCATATCAAAAGAAAGGTAATTGTTGTGAATTGTTGTGACTCCTGGGATATCAATTACCTTTAGCCTATTTCTACTACAAATAAATAAATATTTAAATAAACAAAATCTCTGCTTTGTTTGTTTCACTAATTTCCTATTTCAATCCACTTTCTTTAGACTGTCAAAAGAACAATGCTCTATATGGAGAGAGGAAAAATTATTTTCTCCCAGAAAATATTACCAACTTCAAAAATTCCATAACTTTCCTCGAGTTACTCATTGTGATGCTAACTTAAAGGGATGCAGATGCTATGTGATTCTTTTACCTTCCAAAGCATTCACAGTTCTTTGTGTTTTGTTCCTTCTGTTATTTCATAGCATTAAATCACATCTGTTTAGTTGTAAACATAGGGGGTAGGCACAATAATTAGATTCTGGTTCTAGCTCTTAGGATTATGTAATTTGGAACAAGTCATGAATTTCTGTACCTCAGGACATTCATCCTGTAAGAAGGAAAGGATACCAGATTCCTCAGAGCTGGTGTGAAGATTCAATGAAATAATACATGGGACATGCTTAGAACAATGTGTGGCGTTCTATACCTTCTTCAATATCATCACCTATTTTCACTTCATCTTCTGTATTTTCAGTAAAGAGGTGGAATAGCACAGGAACTCTTGTGGAGAGATAGGCAAGAAATAGAAACATCATACAAAAGCTTCCATCTACAATTTGCCAGTGTCATCATCCCATGGTGTGGTCGTGACTAAAGTCATTGCCATCACTCCTGACTGGAACTTGTGCAGCTTACTAATCACCAGATCCGATTCCTAGGGGATGGAGTGGTATTTCAATTTTTGACAGACCTGACACAGCAGGCTGTCCATTATTAAACCACACATCTGGTCCCTCTTGTTAATAACTGGTTGTTTGCAAAATGTGGACAATCTTCAAGTCTTCCCACAGGGAGTTAAATGAGGTTGAAATGTGTTAATCCACTTTTATCCCTATTCACACAGTGATTTACAAGATGGGCTAAGTGTGTCCCCGTAATAATTCATCATTCTGTTTCTGTGCAAGGTCCACTGCAAGACAGCCAAGAACAAGCTGTCCTTTAGTCCTTAGATTCACTGGTTTTCGGCTTTGTGTGCAAAGTCCATTTCTTGCACATACATATAGTGTGAAAAGTAGAAATAATACAACTCTGAGTTTAAGAAAGGCGCACACAGAGGGAAATGATTCTCACTCTTTAAAGCCGTGGCATAATTGCAGTAGTGCTGAGAAGACTAAAGCACAGTCCAAAGAGAGGCCCGGTTACGAGTCTGAACAGGAAAGGGGTCCAAGAGTTGAGACTTGCTGTCAGGCAACAGTGCCCTACAGACCAGCCAAGCTTGGCAGCCTGGGTTTCTGTTTCTACTTCCCTTCACTGCTTCTATTTGTCAAAAAAAGACAAAGATAAATATGATCAATCCAAGACAAAATCGGGGAGAGAAATCTCACTGTCCCCGGTCTCCCTTTTCCCCGGATCCTCTTCTCAGTTTCCGCAGGAGTATTTCCCCCCTACTCCTTTCAGGTGACTAGGACTTTCCAGCCTCTACCGAATCCCTTTCCCAACTCCAAACCCATCCCCACTTCCCAGCCAAAGAGGACAGGTAAATCTAATACCACTGGAGCACTCAGCTTACACAAATGATTTACTTTTCTGAGTATGTGCAGTGGTTCTTCCTTCCCTTGAAATTATACTACATCTCAGATTCTCCTTAAGAGAATCTAGTTCTGATTATTGAGGAATCAAGGTCAGATATTTTGAATTCACTCTTCTGCTTCCAGATGATCAGATATGAAGGACCCAATGCCATTCTTACAGCGCTTTCTTGCCTTCACAACACTTGGGTTTTTATTTATCTTCTGCAAGCACATATATGGTCACTCTTGCACATGAGAGATATGCAATCAAATATCACAGTGGCTCAGGGTCATGCAATACCCAGACACTGTAACAAATTATGAGGCCAAACATACACGAACAAAGATTTGGGTTGGAGCGATGGAGGAACCTAAGGAACCATAGCCTATGCTCTGTAATATATGAGTGTATAACAAAACAACAGTGACATAATACAGAATATTAGAAAAGTTATCAATATTAATGATTGTTTTAGGCGAAATAAAACTAATAATGTGATTTGGCTGGCAAAGTAAAGCTCATGATTGCAAAATGTGGCAAATTTAGTGCTCGCTTCGGCAGCACATATACTAAAATGTGGCAAATTTCTTCATTTCTACGTTAATTAGAATCGAAGTACAATAATCATTATAAACGCGTATTAGGTATAAATATTTAATATGGATTATATTAAATGTTTGACAGATTAACAATGTTCTATATTTTATTGAATTGCAAGGGTAAAATATCTATGCTCAGTCTTTATAATTTGTTCATAAAGTTTGGTCATTTGCTTACAACTTTAAAAACCTTATGTACCACCACCATGACTACCAGAAAGAAGTTTCTGGCTCAGCTTAACTTTATCTACTCTACTTGGGCGGTACACTCAGTATGAAAGGGGACTCCCGCCCACCATCCGCTTCACTCACATCCTAGTTTTTACAACTCCACACAGCCAGTTTGAATTTGTACTGAGGTTGAGATTTTCTCAGTGCTACAGATGCACCTTTTTCTTTTTACTCTGTTCTCCAAGTAGTTTTCTCTTAAATTGCAACTTGATTGCTGTCTAATGATTAAGATACTTGTGGAAAAAAAAAAAAATCATGACCTATTAAAAAATATCCCATATCCAGTCAAAAATTGTCAAAGAGTAAAAGTAATTGTCCTTCTGGATTATTACCTATTGTTTTGATTACTTTTACAGAGAAATTTTAAATTAGCAACTTAAGACTCAGGAAAAGCATTAGTTTAAAGACATCTTGATTGAAGGTATTAAATACAGCTCAGAAAAGGCCACCCTTATTAAATTTCAAACTATAAATATACAAAGCTACTGGTTAAATTTCACTGTAAAAACTATTTCTTCTTGTTTCATTTTCTAAAGGCAACTTAGACAAGCATGGCACATAAGTAAGACAACGTTGGCAATACATAAATACACTAATAAAAACAGATGAACCATCAATGACAAAATGATATATAAACATATAAACGATAAACAAGAGCATGATTTTTTTGCTTTTTTTTTGGGGGGGGGGTATAGTTGTTTTACAATGTTGTGTTAGTTTCTACTGTCCAGCAAAGTGAAGTAGAGTTCCCTGTGTTATACAGCAGGTTCTCATTACTTACCTATTTTATACATATTAGTGCATATATGTATAATCTCCCAATTCATCCCCCCCCACTTTCCCCCCTTGGTGTCCATATGTTTGGTCTCTACATCTGTGTCTCTATTTCTGCCTTGCAAACCGGTTCATCTGTACCATTTTTCTAGATTCCACATATATGGGTTAATATACGATATTTGTTTTTCTCTTTTTGACTTACTTCACTTTGTATGACAGTCTCTAGGTCTACCCACATCTCTACAAGAGCATGATTTGAAAAAGCCAATAAAAGTATCGCATTCACTATTAACCTAGCTACAGGTACACGTGATGACTAAAGATATTGTTAATTTTTATTTTGTACCAATAATGAAGACCAAAATAAGCTTTCATTTGTATTACTTCTCTTACTACCTTTCAAATCTATTTTTGCAGAAGTTGAATTACATTACTAACAGAGAAGGAAAAAAGTATGTTAATTCTGATAAAACAATAAGTTAACTGAAATCATTTTCTTGGTCATCCATCTGGATTTATGTCTTTCTACCCATCCTCTAGACTAACTTGAAGCTGCAGTGGAGAAGCTGTTTAGTAGAAAGTTTAATCTCCTTAAAATGTCACATACCTTATGCGGAAAATGAAATTGCTACATTCCAACTTCCTTCACCCAAGATTTATTATACATAGAGGTATCTTGAGAAAAGTGTAATACCCACAGAAGAGGTATTACAAATAAGTAACCATATACAAAAAGTGGATATATAAGAGTGGTTAAATGGAATCAAACTTTAAATTCCAGTAAATTTGAAAAGCCATATTTCAATTTTATTAATAAGAGTAGGTAAAAAGAAAAAATCATATGTTTTTATATAAAATATGAATGTCTGAATTATTGGTAACTATTGAAAAATAATAATTATTACACTATCTTTTTCTCTGCATTTTATATATTTTATATATATATATATGTAAAGTCAATTTTTGCACCATTACCTACTTCAGCAGTAGGTAATTTTTTATTGCCTTATTCAAGGTGATTTCTCTTAATATAATAGTGCTAAAAGACACCGAATAGTCTGGGTTTTCTGATAATAAATGCTTAAATCATTTTTATAGATATTGTATATGCATAGTTGGTTCCACTATATAATTAAACAGTAAAAATAACATTTCATTCTTTTTAATAACACTTAAAATATTTTAAAAGAATATTTACTGATCTGAACATAAAAACTTAGAATAAGAACTTTATATTAAATGGCTACTTTTCAAAATAATATATAATTTAATAAGAAAGATAAAATTGGTAACACATAAATGTGCCAGATGCCAATCCAAAACCCATTTTCCCAATTCAATTTGATTATATAAAGTCATATCGCATATTTTCATTGTATGATATCTAAACTTACACATACTCCAAAAGCTATCCAACATTCTCCCCATTTTATAAATACTTCTTAAACTATTAATCGATTGAACTGTACCCTTTGTTCAATTTCTTTTATGTTTTCAATTACTACAATGCATTAGGTGACTTGCTTGCATTACTTTTAAATTCCACCTACAAAATATGAAAGATATACTTAAAATTACTGGAGTTGCAACACCTGACCAAATATCTGAAAACTAGAATAATGTTAATTAAATAAATGGCCTACTCCGATATGACTGCAACTGAAAATTGTCCATTAACAGTAATTTATCCACAGCTGTGATAATTTATCCACATCAAGTACATTGTGTTCCAAACTTTAAAATTACTGAGTCATGATGAAGGATGAGAAGGGCTTGTCCTAACTGCCTAAAGGCATTTAAAACCTGAAATTTACCAATCTTTAACTGTAAGAGAATATTCTAAATTTTTATTGCTTTATGAATCTTAGAAACATTAAAATAGAAAAAAAAAGTATTTTAACACTACAACAATTTTACATATTACAGAATGGCTCCCATATAAGATCAGTTAAATTCTGTCTCTACTCATATTGGTTTCAATCATAGAGTAACTTTGATGATATTAAGTATTCTAAATATTAAATTCAAAGTATATTAAGATTTTGAGCCATCTCTAATATAGTGATTTTAGCTACTGTATTTTCAAGCCAACACTGACTATCCTATCTACAAATGCTGGATGCTCTTCTTGACAGTCTTAAAACAGAAATTCTGCAAGGATATCATCATAACATAAGCAATACTTTCAACATTCTGGGGGAAAATTCACCTCTAATTATATCTGTGAACACCTCCTGATCAAGCCCTGTTTCATATTCTTTCTTATATTCTTCCCAAAGCCTAACTTAGTGAGTCCCTCAGATGTAGCATGTATTCAAACATTAGCTGATTGGATAAATGACCATTAAAGAAATATTATACAAACCATTTAAATTAGATTTTTGTGTTCTATTCAGGAGGCCAAAAAAGTAAACCCGCATTATATATCCAACAGACATCCCTAAGGCATAAGCAGTGTTGTCATTTAGCAACTCTCAAACTTAGTCATGGCCTCCCAGAACTAATGTTATTCTTGTCCTAAATTATCTTCACTGCTCTAACTCTTTTCCCTTCCGTGCTACTTAGAACAGGATACCAGAATGCAAATAAGGGAGAGGTAATTATGTAAGGACGCACTGACCTATATGTTACATAGGCATTCCATATATTTCACAAAGAATACAGATCTATCACATATACATTATACATATACATACATATTGCATGTATTTTAAGTGTGTGTCTGTTTCCCTACCAAAAGGTGGTACAACATAAACGCAAGTGAATTATCCAAGGCTAGTTCACAGACAATCTACGGTGTGGAGTACACACTTCCTGTATCCTGATAGACCCACCAATATTCCCTCTATAACAATACCCCTTCACACATCAGTGATATGCCTCACTCATTTTCACATGCCAGTCCAACATATCCTACTAAGATTGAATTTAAGATTCTTAAAATGAAGGGCAGGGTAGAAAGTGTCTACTTTCCTATCATCTAATTCCCCTGTCATTTCTAGGATGTGACTCTAGATGGGGAAGGTACCCAGCCTGATCCAGATTCCCCCAGAAGAAGACCTTGAGTTAAGGATAAAGCCTAAATAGCGTATTTGGGAAATGATACAGAAAATACCAGTTAGGGAGAGGGGGAAGGAAGCCAATAAACTCGCAATACCGAGCCCGTTATCACTGTGAGCCAACTAGAGCTGAGTCCCATTGGACACAGTGTAGAGAACATGCTCCAGAATGGTCCCAACCAAGGAACTAGGAGGCTAAGTTATTTGTCTAACAAATCCGTATTTACTCAGTGGCCTTGCTCTCCAAGAGACCCTGGTGTGCACCTGAGGCCAGGAGAAAACAAACAAAAAACCTCAGACAGGCAGAGGGTGTTCATAGAAAATATCCAGAGAACATGGGCAGAGCACTAGATGCATCTGTTGTTAGAAACTGTCTACTTATTCCTGTATGAAAGACTGCTTCCTCCTCGACTCTGCAGGAATTGAGTCCACAAGATAACTGAGCAGAATAAAATTGCTATTCAGCCTTAATTGCAAAGAGGAATTTGTGACAATACTAAAAAAAGAGATGACTTTACTTATTTCATATTAATTTAAGATTCTGAAGAAAATTTTAAAAGTTGCATACTTCGAGTCGTAGGTGAAGAAGGGAACTAACATTAAGAGCACCTCACCTATGCTAGATGCTATAAAATTATTCTTATAAATTCAAATTTAATTAAGTGGAGGGAACTTCGGAGCTTCTTAAGTAATTTCAGTCACAAAGTCATCTTTACACTTGTAAGATATATCACCAACACAAGTATTTAATTTCCCAGAAACTGAGTTTCCTAGTCCTTAAAATAATTACCTACAATTCAGGGACTATGTGAGGATCGACTGAGATAACACATATCATAAGTTAACATATACATGTGTTTATATATATATATATATATAAATATGTTACCCACACACATACATATAAGCATATAACATATAGCATAGTTAACATATAGCACTCACCAGGTACTTAGTACCAACTAAGTGTTAGTTTTTCAGAAATATCTTACAGAAATAAGATTACTGAATTTCATAATGGCTGAATGACTTGCCCAAGTCATTTCTTCACTCAGGTAGTGAAGAAATAAGCATAGGATTGAAACCTGGGTCCCTATTAATCAAAGGCTCTTGTCTTCGAAGATGGACAACTAATAGAACCAAAACTAAGTTTTCACGGAGCCACAAAATTACCTTTAAAGTGGACCCACGTTTGGTTCAGTAACAATACCTCATCTTAACAGTACGTATGGCCTAATTTTAAAGCTAAAGTTGGTCTAGCATAAACTTTCATTATAATACATATTTTAAATAAACGTGCAAAACTTTTTTTAACATAGCAACGACTCATTTAGGAAGCAGTCAACTAACCAAAATTCTTAATTCCTGAAATATAACTGCAGCACCCGTAGAAAAGTGAAGGCAACCACATGAACAATTAGCATCTTGAATAGGATGCTAAAAAAACAAACAAACAGTGCTACCACCACCAAGTCCAAAATATGTACTTCATGTGCTCAGCCCAATTCACACTTTTCCAATGAGGATTTCTATTCTACACGATGATCCTGACCTCCTGAAGTAACAAATACAGATCCAATTACTATGAACACCTCACTGTACTTGATAAGCCATTGAGCTAAGTTAATATAGTTTATCTAAATGTCAATTAGCATTGAAATGTTTAAATATTCGTTTCTTCATCTTCAGTCAACCAGAACACCTTACATTCCAAGCATACTCGTAAACTGGTATTTGTTCTTTAATTTTTTTACAATATATATGTTTTTGCCTAAAAAGAAGAGATTGAACTGAAATATTATCCTCTACAAAACATCCATACCCCTTTAAATTACTAACATGAGACCAAAGAAGAAGTCCACAATGATGCTCAAGATAAAATCCCCTGTGTGTAGGGTAGGGGTTGGTCTTGAGAGCTGAGATAGGAAGGAAAAGAAGGAAGGTATTTCCCAGTGGTTGAACAAGAAGATTCTGAATGGGACCAATAATGGATATTTTATGCAATTAAAATAGAACATCAATACCAAACTGAACTTTAAGGAAACATTTCAATTGAGTTGAAAGACTACTTAGTATACACATATTATTTTTAAACAAGGAAATGTGGCATGTGATACCTAAATGACTATTCTGGAAAATACTAAATTCAATGAAACATAAACTGTGCTTTTTAAATAATAATAAGACATAGCAAGAGGAATTCCAGAAGTTTAACTAGGCAAAACAGTGATGCTATAGACAAAACACATGAGCAATATTTTGCTAATAATAATATTTTAGTTTTGAGACTTAGTTTTAATTTTGTGACATATACACTATTTAGGTTAAGTACGTTATTTATGAAAAGGTTGGATCATACTATACGAACACCATTATTAGTAATAGTCATAGTTACCCGTTCAAAGTGAGTATTTTCCACTGCCAACGCTGTCATTTTCACTAACTACCTGTTACATATTTAAACCAATTGTCTACCTGCGTCTTCAAATGTTTAAAAAGCATAAAATTCCCAGTGGCAGGTGCCCTTACACCTAATCAAGACAAGACTGACACGGAGTAAGTAAACAGGTGGGTGCAGGTGATTTTAAGTTTCTAACGTGCTTTTTCAATCAACTTGGATGCATTTTCGAATTTGGTTAACAACACCTAAGAAAAAAAAATGAAAATTGACTGGCACTGATATTGCGTGCCATTTGGATGTAATTGTACCTCTCACGCCAGCCTCATACACACCCTAAGAAAGCACACATAGACAAAAGAATAAGCACAAGTAAATGCAACAAATACATTGCAGGGATCATAAAGTGAAAAGGCAAAGAGTTCCTTGCCTACAGCAATTGCTCTAGAGAGTCAAAATGGAGAGACACGTCAAAGAGTCCCTTTTCCTCCCTCCCCCAGCCTCTGGCTCCTTTCCCTCCTCTCCCTCCTTTTCCCCTTCCAGCCTTCCCATCCCTCCCTTTTCCAGCTGCATCTACGGAACCACACTGCAGCACACCACTCACCTGTCGTCGTTCTGCCATCCTTGGTCCCCTAGCAGCAAATCCCGAAACCTGTACCTGGGAGGCAGAGGGGGCACTTCGCTCTCCAAATCAACCATCCTTCCTCAAAGAGTGGGAAACGTAAAACAACGAATGGAGGCGAGGAGGACAAGAGAAAGAAAATATTGCGGAGTAGAGGGCGAGGACTAACGAAATGCGGGAGATGGGCTGGAGCAGGGGAAGGGGCCTGGGATGGGGGAGGGGGGTCTGCTCCCAGCCGGAAGCTGAGGCTGAAAGGGGCCGGCTCCTCTCTCCTGAGGGTGTGATGGGGATGATGCAAACCCAGCCCAAGAGCAAAAGTCTGGCTCTGACAAGAACCAGCGCTGCCAAGGAACCGCCCCCAGGATCGGCGCCGCCTCTGGTCCCCAGGACTCGGGGGAGGCGGGAATGCAAAAGTTACTTCGCCCGAAAGAAAAAAGAGAAAAAACGCGCGGTGCCTAGAAAGAGGGGAGAGGGGTGGGCGTGCGCTCAGCGTTAGGGTGAAGCACTTTCCCTCACGGCGGGCGGCGAGAGCCTCCTCAGAGGACAGCTCCGGGTAGCAGGTCCCCTCAGGCGGACGCCCCGCACGGCCG
The DNA here is from genome assembly GCF_005190385.1 of Monodon monoceros. NCBI lineage: Eukaryota > Metazoa > Chordata > Mammalia > Artiodactyla > Monodontidae > Monodon > Monodon monoceros. The sequence goes on along the minus strand of NW_021703774.1, from coordinate 5,400,132 downwards.
CGCAGGCGCCGGGGGTCCCGGGGTTGGAGTCCCCGCGCGGCGGACCGGCTCTCCCCGTGGGCGGGGCCGCCGCGGAGGCCCCGCCAATGAGACGCCCCTCATTAGCATGACGGTGACGGCGGTGCCTGGGGAAGACCAATGGGGGCGAGCCTAATTAGCGGGTTCCAGGGCTCCAGCCCCCTCTCTGGAGGAGGGGGACACGCGCGCGTGGAGTGTCCCCAGGTCCCCCAGCTCCTTCTCCTTGGCCGTCTCCAGCCAGGTAGGCGGGGTAGAAATGGCACGTTCCGGGAGAGGGAATCCCCACTCCCAGCCCCAGGAAAGTCTTAGTCTTTTTTCTCACTGGCTGAAAGCAAGGGAGGTGTTTCCCTGTTCCTGGAAGAGAATGAAGGGCCACTTTAGGCCGCTGCAGAGAAACGATTAATGCAAGGAGGATGACATACTAGGAAATGAGCGCTGCTGCTACTTGTGGTGCTGTGGGCTTCCAAGTGGCCTTCACCTTGCCAGGTGTGCTCTTGTTAGTGGCCCACGCGGTCAGAGGAAGGATGAAACACACAGCCTGTTTTTGAGTATGGACCGCAGCTTATGGGAACCTGCTGTGTATACAAGCCCTAGTCCTATTTGCCTATAGTGTTTTTCCACCAAGAACCGACTCCCGATTCCATCAGGGTACGTACAGACACCAAATATTTCCCCCTCTGAGAGACTCGGGCCTGAGGATACAAGACTGTATCATGGCCCGTGCCCTCAGGATCTCATTGTTTGCTTGCAGGAACAAGCTTATAAATGAAGTGATACAATATGAGACACAGTAATCAAGCAACATATAAACAGTTTTGGAAATACCTGTGAGATAACACACTTTTTCATGCAGGGAAGGGTCAAGACATAGAAAGTGAACTAAGCCTTCTATGCTAGTTTGCAACTTACTCAAGGGATGGGAAGAAAGCAATGGAGTGAGGAAAGAGAAGCCTATGAGTAGAGGCAAAGGGATATTTTTAAATGTTTGGTTTATTTGGGAGACAGTGATTAATCTGGTATGATTAAATTCTCAATGAGGTCATGTAGTGGAGGGCTTAATACAGAACATTAGAAATTCAAGAAGAAATCAGCAAAAAGGTAATAGCAGATAAAATAGAATGAGTACCTACCTAAATCTGAAGAATCAGTGGAAATAGATGTCTCTGTCGTCCAGATCCAACCCATTCTTCCAGACCCATCTCAAATGACATCTCCTCTATTAGATTTCCTGATGCGTCCAGCTGGTTAAAATGCCTTCTTCCTTTGAACCCTTCATACCCTCTGTGAGTATTTTGCTTGTAGTGCTTATTATATTATGGCCTGCTGTGCATTTTTCTACATCTTATCCCCCTTCCTGTGGCTTATCTCTCTAGGACAGTGCATTCAAAATGAGTAAAATCTTAACAATGTTGAGATGCATTAAAAGCTTTTACAGATAGTAAATTAATCTTTTTTCACATTTGCTTTAGCTCCAAAGTTGTGTATTTATGTTTTTTTGCATAAACTTTTGTCATCCCTTTGCCAAATGAGAAAGTTATATCACTACATTGTTAGTTGGGGGGAGATGGGGCCGGAAGAGATAGAGAGAATATCTGTTTTATACTTTGGACCTTATCATCTGCTATAAAGATACTTCTGTGAAGTTTACTTTTTTTTAATGTTCCAGGCTAATATTTATATTTTTATTTATATTATTATAGTCTGCCTTTATGTATTTGGCAGAAATCTGAAATATTTATGTATCAGTAACAGACTCAGAAGCAAGGCACTAAAAACAGGAAAAAAATAGCTGTTGAGTGTTAGACTCCTGCAATGCTAGAGATTAGAGAGTAAAGCAATAGCATTTGACTTAAAAGAAAGTTGTGCTATGCAGCAGCTTCCCACTAGCTATTTTACATTTGGTAGTGTATATATGTCGATGCTACTCACACTTTGCCCCAGCTTCCCCCTCCCCCCACGTCCTCAAGTCCATTTTCTATGTCTACCTCATTATTCCTGTCCTGCCCCTAAGTTCATCAGTACCTTTTTTTTTTTTTTAGATTCTATATATATATGTGTTAGCATACGATATTTGTTTTTCTCTCTCTGACTTACTTCACTCTGTATGACAGACTCTAGGTCCATCCACCTCACTACAAATAACTCAATTTCGTTTCTTTTTATGGCTGAGTAATATTCCATTGTATATCTGTGCCACATCTTTATCCATTCATCTGTCGATGGACACTTAGGTTGCTTCCATGTCCTGGCTATTGTAAATAGTGCTGCAATGAACACTGGGGTACATGACTCTTTTTGAACTAGGGTTTTCTCAGGCTATATGCCGCTAGTGCAGTATTGTGAAGCAGTTATACTCCAATAAATATATATTTAAAAAAGAAAAGAAAGCTCTGCACCTTATTTTGGTGTCACTTTTATGGCAGTCTTAATTATTTGGCTTCCAAGTGCCCAGAAAACATTTTAAGAGGGAGCAAGTACCTCAGAAAGAAAGAAAAAAAAATAGAATAAGTAAAAACTTGCTCAGCTAGTAGTGTCATAGCCCAGCTGTTAAGGATACAAAGGGTACAAAGGACCGTACTGTGTCAAAGCAGGTGGAGACCACTATGTGCCTTAAAATTGTCACAGTGAAGAATCTTATCTTTCTAAGTTTAAGAAAATAAAAAGAATAATGCAATCTAACAAATACTATCCTGACATTCTTAAAATATAGCAATATTTGGACATTGAAACTTAAATTTAGAATTGGAAGATCCTTTGCCCTCCATTCTATTTTTTTGTCAGTTTTCTGAAGGCAGACTTTTCATTTTTTGTCATTAATTTTGACTGTTAGCTCTCCCACCCATCTTTCTATACTTTTTTCTCTTTTTTGTCATGTCAGTTCCTGCTGTTAAAATATATTTTCCTCTTTCACTCTTTTTATCTTGGTTTCTTTTTTTCATTGTGCTCCTTTAATGTCCTATTTCATAGACTCTTTTTCTCTGTGTGTGTGTGTGAAAGCTTTCATCCTACTATAACATGAAATTCGATTTTTAGAAACATTTTTAAACTTGGTTCTGTACATTACAATTTTGCACCTTACTGGTGTTCTTAAGCACCCTACTCAACATCTAGTGTAGATTAGAGCAATAGACTAATTTGGTCCCATACTACTAAGAGAGTACTCACCAAAAATCTTCTGAATTACAATGGTGATGGAGTAGAGCATGTTAAGAATGAGAATTAGGGAGAAGATTCATTCCCTAGTTTAAGAATTTTTCTTTCCAGAAAACACGTTTGAGAATATCTTCTAATTTCTTCCTTTTCTTTAAAAGAAAAAAAATTGTTTTTTTAAATTTTTGATTTCCAGTACACTGATTGATTATATTAATATTTAACTATAAAAAGAAATGAGTCATTCCCATGATTGAAGAATGATTTTACTTACAAAAAAACAGTTTCTTGATAATTATCTTGTGAATAATGAACATAGTTGTGAGTATAGAATATGATGGGTTTTTTTACCCAAAAAATATGTGCATATTACATGTTATTTTTATGACAACATTTTCAAAACTGTCAATGATTATGTCTACCTAGACCTGTAAAAGCTATTTGAAAATAAATTTTAAATAGAAAAAGGTAACTTTCTATGTGTTAGACTACCTACTTCATAGATGCTTCATCTGTGTAGGCAGAAAAAGACAGGATAATCCACATCTATTCAGCATCATTAAGCTACATAGCAACATCTCAGTGTGATGGAGAGAGATGTGTTCAATTAATTTTTTTAAACAAAGATTCATGGAGTAGTTACTATGAATTGAACCTCTCATAGTCTTAATGGGGGAGAGGAAGGCCATACAATAGTTACACTAGAATGTGGCAGGTCACACTCATTAGCACTGGCAGCCGTGTTGCTGAGGAGCTCAGAGAGACATATTCTGGTTTTGGAAAATCAGGGAAGGCTTTGTGGAGGAGCTCACATCTATACTGAGGGATGAAAAAAGTGAGTGAGTAAGAGAAGAATCAACAAGTATACAGGTACAGATAATGGATATAAGAAAGCAATGGTAATTTGAGCTCAGGGTCTGTATTTAGATGGGAGGGGGCAGAGAGGAGGGAGGAAAATTGGCAGGAAGATTAGTAGCCAGGAGCTGCCTTCATTTATCATCTGGAGAGGCCAGGCAGGTCATGCCAACAAGTTTGGGTTTCAACTTGTAGACAGTGATGAATCTCTTGGGATTTTTAAGTAAGTAAGTGACAAAGCCCAGTTTATGTTTGGAAAGACCGCCACGGTTAGCAGTGCAGGTGATTGATTGGTGGGGAGGACAGGAAGGGAAGAAAGGAGACCATTTATGAGCCATACAGTATGTCAGGAGAGATATGCCAGTTGTCTGAAATGAGGCAGTGGTTACAATGCAGATGTAAAGGAGAGGACAGATTTGTAGGAAATTAGGAAGATGGTACTGGCAGGACTGGATAAGTGAGAGAGAGACTATGAAATTTAATGGGGAGTGAAGAATCTATGATACTTTCTAGGCTTCTGGGATGAGTAAGCACGTGAAGAGTTTACTGTTGGGTGAGATAGGAATATAGAAATAGGTTTGAGTGAGAAAATGAGTTCACTGTGAGCCATCTGCAAAAGGGAGAAGTCAAGAAGGTTTGAATCTGTGGGTCTGAATATAAGAAGCAAATTCTTATCCAGACAGAAAATATCAGGAATCATCATATAGAGGGGTAAATGCACCTGACTCGAGGCACTGGGAGAGCACAGCGGGGCAGACACTGAGCCTGTAAAGGTTCCCGGGAAACGGGATGGGCTGGAGAGGTGGGAGGGATGACAGAAGGGAATTCAGCTTCTACCCCCAGCGTAGAGACGGGCATTTCTCTATTTTCTTAATTAGTTTTATTCTGTGACCCTTGATTCAAGCTAAAATAGATTCTATCTGCAGGAAGAAAAATGTAACAAACCCTGCCCTATATTCTAAGCATGTCCAGCCACATGAGCAGAATAATTTTTATTTCAGCAACACTGAAAAGAGGAAGCAGTAGAGAGAAAAGGAAAAGGCAGACTATCACAACTGATTCACCAATTCCACCTGAAAAGCACAGGTAAGTAGTTTAGAGGAAGGCCATCTGGAGATTTATGAAGATATTGTGGTAATTAACATGATTTACCCAACACTTCTAGTGGTTTTTGTCATTCTAAAATTAAAACTTGCCCGAGAGGCAAATCTGTGTGTGTGCTTTACGGTGGAAGCTTGTCAGGAGTTATATTAATTTAATATATTAATATAATCTTTTATTATGAATATATTAAGAGCAATGTCCTCTGTGAGCTTCCTCCTTGCTTCCTTCCCTTTTCTCAAAGCTCTCCCTAAACACACATCTTATTCAGCATCACTCTTAATGATAACACACATCATCTCCCTTTACCTGCTTCTAAACTCTTTTCCTTTGACTGAAGTTTTGGAGGAAAAACACAGAGCCAAAGGGGGAATTATTTAGTATCAAATGTGATTCAATACCTTCGAAGCATTTTATCCGACAGTAATCCAGGAATCACACCCACATGAGTCTTCTACCTACAAAACAAATATATTTTCTGCAGGGAAAAAAATCTCCAGCATGTTTGGAAAACTCCAGTTCTCATCTTCGATCTACCCATCCTTATGTTGCTAGGGTCCCAAATCCAGCTCACGGGTAGATCAGAAGAAGCACCCTGTTCATGTTCGTTCCTCCACCTTCACCCTTCTCATCTCCAAACCTTCTAAAACAAGTAATGGCAGCTACGACTTGGCCTTTTTCACAAGGGTTGTCAATTAGTGGGTGATCAACAACCGTCTAGTGAGTGGGTGAGAAGCTACATACGTGAATGGATTAGGTCGTATCCTTGTCATTCTTCAAGCATAAAAACGCACAAATGCTAAAAAATTAATAGCTGCAGTGTAACTGTTATGTGCCAGATATTATGTAGGAGATTCACAACAATTATGAAAACCAAATAATTTTGTCCAGTTTTGAAAGGTAGGAAAACTTAGGCTCAGATAATGTTACCCAGATAGAAGGTGCTAGGCCAAGATTCAGAACCTTGATTTTCTGACTCCAAAGTGCATGTTCTTCCCAATAGAGCTGAGAAAGAAGGTTTATGGTCAATAACTAGTAGATATCTGTGTTTCCCGATTGGTCATCTATATTAAAATTATGATTGCCCAGTCAAAGTCCTACTGATCCACCATCATTTACCTCCTTTTCCCCCTGAGGGACTTCCCATCACTTGTTTGTTTTCCCTGAACTGTATTCCCCCTTCTTGCCATGGCTGCCTCATAACTTCCTTGTCACGTCATCAGAGCAGACTCTTCTAATCATCCAACACGGAGATGCTCTTTGTGTTTGTGTTTCCCTAGTCCTTCACTCCCACTGTGATCAATATAAGCTCTATGAGGGCAGGGGCCTTGTTGATCTTGTCAGCATGCAGAACAGTGCCTGGTATATAGTATGGACCCCAGAACAGAGTTTGCTCAATGATAGAAAGGAAAGTAAGGCGGAGTAAAGGAAGAGAAAATGATTCAATAATCTTGTTGAATAATTGCCTAGATTTTTCAGTTCCAATATGGGAAAATTGCATTGCCCATATAGATATTATTTTTCTGTGTGTGTGTACTCATGCATGCGCATGTGCCATGCTTAACTAAGTAAGGCATGCCAATTTAAAAAGTGTTTTATCACAGCCTTTTATTAGGTGTAATAGGTCCTCTCTCATGAAGGTGTGATTTGAGAAATAGAGTAATGCTTGCTTGCAAGAAAGAGAAAGTATATGGGGTATGATTTTTGCAATTAAAATGGTTTTACTTATATTGAAACATTGTCATTAATTTTTTTATTGATTCCTCCTATCAGAAATTTAATTTACAAGGAGGAAAACTTTTGGTGATTTCTGTGTTATTTCTAGAATATATTAACAACTTACACGGTTACTGCATGTCCATTCCAGTGTTAAAAATGACCCCAGACTCATTTGTTTAAAATTTATAATAATTTGACAATATTTTATATTAAGAGAATAGATATTCTTCTAATTCTGAAGATGATTAGATAGAGGAAATGGAAAGCTAAAATAAATCACTCAGTACCCATTTCACTATAAATGATATGGAAGTCCAATTTTCCTGATTATTATGCAGTGTCCCTAGGCTATGAGCTCATAGTAGTAATTTTCATTGCAAATAACATGATGGTGTAAACACAGCACATAATAAAGAAATCAAAGAAATTAGAAAAATCTCACACATTTTTTTCACAAATAATAGTGTTAGATACATTGAGGTTACTGGTGTTTATGAATACATAAGACTGTGGGCACTCATGTATTTTCTTTAGCTATAAAGTTATGTTGTAAATATTAATTATATTGCTTTCATATACCAAATTTTGATCTTATTTTCAGATAGCTCTACACTTTAATGTATTAAATGGTAGCTCTGTGTCCATTGCCATCTTGATTTGTACCATTTGAGTATACAAATTATAAAATGTGTATTTACTGTACATTTTTCTATTGTCATAAAAATAAGAATGAAACAAAACTACAAATACTGATACTAATGACAAGATGTTGAATACTCGTTCTAGGGATTGAGAAAAGAGAGGGAATCATTAGGCATGGCCATTAGCAGCAACTTCTCAGCCTCAGTTGAGCCTTCTATATTCAGTCTTCAGGAAAAGAACAAAATTATAGAAAATTAGATATATCTTTGAAGAGGTTGCAGTTTAAAAGGTGATATATTATTAGTGATTTCACACTTGGTAGGTATCTGAAAATCTATTATTTGAAAGTAGTGAGTCAGTATGTATCTCATTTTCAATGTAAATGCTACCTTTTTTACTCCTAGGTCACTCCAACCCGAGGGGTACAAAAGTTGTGTCCTATCTTTTACACACACACACACACACAAATAAAATCTTAGTAAATCCTTTCCTGCAGTTCCATCATTTAGGCTCTGAATTCCAGAAGTGGGCATAGTTTGGCATAAAATCTACCCTTTCACTTGACCTCCCCGCGTACCTGGTCCCATTGCCCACCAGCCCATCCACCCAACTACCTGAAAAGCAATATTCTTTGGTGATCATGTATACATGTTCTGAGTCTGGACTGCTTGGATTTACACCCTGACACTGGCATTTATCAGTTGCCTGACCTTAGGCAACTTAACCACTGTGCTTCAGTTTCCCCATCTATGAAATGGAATAATTAGAGCACTTATTTTTTGAGGATCAAATACATTAACACGTCTAAATATTTTAGAAGGGTGTTCACCACATACTATGCGATTCTTATTACAAGTGTTTTTCAAAATGTAGGCATCCACATTTTTAGGAGTCTTTTCCTTAATATAAACTCGTCTTTGCTGTTTAGCAACTAATGAATTTAATTACGCGTTTCCAATTTCACACAACTGGTTGAACAGCTTTGATTACCTTTTAAGAGATAAGCTATGTACCCTCAGAGGAATTGAAGCAATGTAAAAATATACTAAAATTAAAAAGAAAAAAATATCCGGCTGCTCAGTGATTCTTCTGAACTCCCATGGAACTAATAAATATGGATAATCAGAAAGTACCTTAAATATTCTCTAGTTAGAAGACAGATCATGGAGGCTTTTAAAATTAAAACAAGCATCTTGAATTATTTTCACATGCAAAGCAGAAAAAAATACACACCATATTGAGTTCAGATGCAATAAGCTGTACATGTGCTACAGAGCTCCATGAGAAATGCAGTCTTTACACTGGCTTCACGCAAACTTTACAGTTGCAAAAAATAAGGATATGGCAAAAAGCAATCTGGAGATGTCACAGCCAAATCAATAATTAGGAGGAAAGGTGACCACCTCCTACTCAAATATCAATACAAAATATATTGAAATACTGATTAGTGTGAAGAAATGCAATATGTATTTGAGAATATTACAATGAACATGTTTAACAAGGCATTCACCCAGATTTAGGAAACATGAATAAGAAACAACTTTAGGGCTTCCCTGGTGGCGCAGTGGTTGAGAGTCCGCCTGCCGATGAAGGAGACACGGGTTCGTGCCCCAGTCTGGGAAGATCCCACATGCCGCGGAGCATCTGGGCCCGTGAGCCATGGCCGCTGAGCCTGCACATCCGGGGCCTGTGCTCCGCAAGTCGAGAGGCCACAGCAGTGAGAGGCCCGCGTACCGCAAAAAAAATAAATTAAAAAAAAAAAAAAAGAAACAACTTTAATTTGTCCTTTGCACTTCTATGTCTTTTTGTTTTGCCTGTAAGCCTATACACTCACTTGGATTTAAGCCCTGAGAAAATCACCACGTTGCACAGGGTAGTACAGAAAACCTGAATGCTATTATATGTTAATGACCTGACAGCCAAAGTGAGTTTTCAACTAATTTCTTGAAACATTAGTAGATAATTTTCCTAGGAGTTGACTACCAAATTCTCTAAGATCATGATTTCTCCGTGACTTACCTGTTTTACTCAGACAGTCTTTCCAAAACAATTTATCCAGTTTAATTGTACTAGAACATGGTTCAGATAGGACGAAGACTATAAAAATAATAAATCAAATAGCTTTGTTTTGAAATGTCCCACCTTCTCATTTTCTTTCAATGCTTTTTTGCTTTGCTAAGCCTCAGCTCCCTGATCACAGATGAAAGACCGATTCCAAATTCCTAGGTGAAATTCAGTTGTTAGAAAGAGCAAACTAGGAGCTAGGCCTTTTATGCTAGAGTCATGTGAGAGCTAGTGAGTAGGAATGAATCAAAGAGGAAAGAAAATAAAGTTGCCAAAATCGTTACTTAGTAGTAATAAAGAGACCATGTTAGAGATTCTGCAAAAGCTGAATTGGATTCTAAAGAAGATGCAAGTCAGTAGATCAAGTCAAAAGTCAAATGAGGATGCTCAATACAGAGGAAGTATTCTAGGTACTGGGTCTAGTTAGATAGAGCAAGAGGAGTTGTTATAGGAAGAGGGACATCAGAGAACATTAAGGGGAATATGACATATCCAGATTAGCAGATTATTAATTCTCATGAAAGGAGATTTTGACACTTAGTCAAGGCTAAGGGCCAAAATAAGCTGGAGTATCACTTAGGATGTTCTTGATTATTAGTAACAGAATACCTGATCTACTGTGCCATAAAACATTAAAGAAGTGTATTATCTCATATATGGAAAAATCGAGAAGTAGAACATCTTTAGCCAAAGCTTGATGTGGTGACCTAATGGTACCACAGAAGACTTAGTTCCTCTGCATTTAATTGTCCTGCCTTCTATATTCCTTCCTATGATTTCAAGATGCTTGAAGAAATTCAGAGGACTAGTTCATTCACTTCCAACAGAAACAAGAGAACATCTTGAAACCTAGGATTCCAAGCAAAACTTGAAACTGCCAGAGTAAATATCCTGGTGTTTGGTTTTCCAGTCTGCAGCTAAAGAATAAAGATCACTGAAGTAGCCTAGTCTTATGGTTTGTTCTTTCCTCCAGTCCTCTTCAAAACAAAACAGAAGAGGCTTCAGGGACTCTGCACATACTTAAAGTAGAAATGCAAATCCTTTCCCAAGATTATATTGCAATCAGGATATTGAAAGAGTACAGCCTAGCTAATTATATTGGACTTAAGTTTTGCTCTACCAACATCCTGTTTTTGTACATAAAAGTTCTACTCTTCTCATTTGATCACAGTGGAATTCAACACACATTCTTACATAGCTGCATGATCCAAGTTGGGTCAAAGAGCATGGACAATGGGAAAGGGGTATCTTTCATGTATGGATATTGCGAGTGAGCAATTCTCTTTCTGCTGGGGTTTCTAAGAAGTTATGTGTGTCCTTCTTGTAAATAACTTGGAACTGACCAGACTTTTGCAGCAATACAAGATATTTTTTAAGCTTCTGGGGCTGGCCATGACTAAAGTAAGCATCATTCTTAGAATACTCAGTCATAGGAATCAATAAGCTCTCCCTTTTTCCTTAAGATGGTTTGAATTTCTATCATTTGCACCTGAAAAAAAAAGTCCTAACCAATAAATAAACTTATGTCACATATGACAATCTCCTCAATAGTGCTATGAATAATTACCAGTCCTTTTTTGGTCCCATACCAGAATCATTTCCTAATAAAACTAAGTAGTACAACAACTTTACATTTTCTTTCTCAGCAAATTTCACTGCTGTTTGGATGCTAATTTTCACATCATTGGCATGGACCAGCATTCCATATGCGAGTCCCAAATTTTACATTCTGCAGTATTCAAATAACCACCACAAAGCAGCAGACCACCTGATCCTACAGAAAAATGTAAAATTGTATGATAATAACAGACTTTAAAAGATGAGCAAATTAGAAAATATTTTTACTGACCGAAGTTTTACGCAATTTCAGAGAATTAAACATTGTTCCCTTCTGTAATTTTATCTATTTTATACTGTAATACCAACTGAAAGAACAAACAAATGTAAAAAATAGGGGCTGCTGTATCTTCCACGGGAACAGGAGATAGTCACAGTCCAAATCACAACCTCCAAAAAGAAATTAAAGAAAAATATTATTGGGACCAAAATGGCAAAAGGTGACAAGAACAAATGCAAACTCCTAGAGACACTTTAAATAATTCAGAGGTCCTTCAAAGTAGGGAGAACAGCTCTAAAAGGATCAAAGATACCTGGAATGGAGGTGTGAGCAGAGTACAGGTGTCTAAAGCAAGCCTGAGAAGTGAGGGAAGGCTAAATAAGATTCCTACATACTTCATCTTTTCAGGAAGCAGACAAGAAGACAGAGCATACACCACAGTCATTGTGGTGACAGCTAATCAAAGTCCATGAAAATAAATTAATAATGGTGAGATATATCATAGACACCTGAAACATAGGGCTTTACTGTGAAAACTCAAGATTTTCTGCTTACCAGACGTGGGAAAGGTAATAATGAGTGGAAACATTTACGAAGGAGACGACAAAACAGAGGTGATGAAGATGTGTCCTAAGCTTCCACTGCTTTAGTTTACACCTCTCAGCTTTAATATATTTCAGCAGATACTTCAACCAGATATATGTGCCCCATTCAAACTTAGTAAAAGTCAGAAAGAAATAAGCGTGGATGACATACTCATAGGTAAAAAAAATTAAACATGTAGGAAAAGAGCAATGTAAGAAGGGCGAGAAAACCATCAACAAAGTGAAAAGGCAACCCATTGAATGGGAAGAACCTATTTGCAAATGATATGTCTGATAAAGGGTTAATATCCAAAATATGCAAAGAACTCATACAGCACAATAACAAAGAAAAACAAGTTGAGTTAAAAATGGGCAGAAGACCTGAATAGGCATTTTTTCAAAGAAGTCATACAGATGGCCCACAGGCACATGAAAAGATCTCAACATCACTAATCATCAGGGCAATGAAAATCACCTGGTCAAAGTTAATAGACCAATGACAGAATGGGAATCTGACATTTACAATACCTAAAATCAATGAGGGGTAACTTTAGAATATATTAGAAATATATGATACAAGAAATTTCTGCATATTTACAATGAAATGTATGATTTCTCATTAAAAACATAAAAAGGATATGAACAGAAATTTTGTAGGAAGGGAAAGGAAAAAAGCTAATAAGTATATGAAGTATAGAAAGAGATGTTTACACACATTAATAACTAGAGCAATGCAAATTAAAACAATAGTGAGATATGAGGATACAGGGAACTACATGTGCTGTCTGGGAAGAGAGACAGGTATAGCCATTCTGGAGAGCAGGTAAAGTGACTTTGGACTAGAGAGTAAGACTGTCTCCACTGCTTCTGGACTTCAATTTTAAAAAATACATAATAAGCTTAAAGTAATGATTACATAGCAAAAAAAAGCGCAAACCAATGTTTTTGAAAATATTGATTTTCAAAGATGGATAAGGAATTTTACAAAGATAACGTTCTATTTCTTAAGCAAGGGTAGGTTTTTTTCATAGTTATTCTTCATTATATGTTATAAATAACAATGCATATGTTTTAAATGCAAATTTTAGGGGGAAATGGGAAAATCTGCATATCTTTGTATAGCAGTATAGAAAAAAAAACTGTTGAGTAGTATAAAACTGTTAAATAAGTTACCTTAAAGTAACTTAAACAGTGCATTATCACTACAAACCCACAGAAAATTACTAAAATGAAAAAATCACACAACACTGAGAAGGATTTAGAGAAACCAGAACTCTCATTTATTGCTGACAGAAATGGACATTGGTGCAACTACTTTAGACAACCCTTTGGCATAATTGACTAAATCTGAACACATGTATATCCCACAGTCTAACAGTTCCATTCCTAGGTATATATTTTTATGGGAAATGTACAAAAATGCCCAAGGCAACACTATTTATGATGGTCAAAAAATACCCAAATGCCTATTAACAGCTGAATGGATAAATAAATTGTTGTTTAGTCACCAATTGAATATGATACAGCACTGAGAAAGAACAAAGTACAACTACCCAGAACAAGGAAAAGGAATCTCACAAACATAAAGTTGAGGGAAAGAAGCTACAAAAGAGTGCATAGTATATGATACCATTTATATAATGTACAAAAACGCTAGTTTTAGAAGTCAGGATATTGAAGAGGGACTTCTAGAATGTTGGTGGTTTTCTGTTTAACGATCTTGTGTCATGTACTGTTATGACCCATGATCATTTATATATAATTCTTCAATAAGACATTTTATCAAAAATACCTTGCTAAATAGACTTATAATCACTAACTTAAGATTTTTTTAAGAAGCATCATTAAACACACAGCAATGAGTCAAAACTCTACCATCCTTCCCACATAAGTACAATCATTGACACCTGAAGGTATGGAAATTTAGTCTTCTTTCAAACTGCTCACAAAATGTAGTTCAGATATGATTATTCAAACTATGCATGCCTCTTTTCATTTGATATGGCACTCTGTAAGCAAATGCTTTTATTAATAAAAAGTATAAACTTCGTGTCACGTTCCATCTGTCTTTGTTCCTATGTGAAATTTCATTTACCAAAGAACTTCTTTGTTTTCAGTCCTTTAAAGAATAAGCAAAACTATTTTAGCTGTTAGAATAGTGGTTACTCCTTGGGGAAGGAATGGAGCATGAGGGGGCTCCTAGAATGCTGGTATTGTACTGTTTTCTTATCTATATGCTGCTCACATTGGTGTATTCACATTTATAAACTTAATTTGCTTTATATATAATGCAAATATATATATTTGCAAAACATATTAATTTGCTTTATATATATGATTTGCATATATGATACATTTTTTGTATCTGTGTTATAATTTAATAAATATTTATATTTTTAGAAAAACAAGCTTAGGAGAGGAGATTGGTGGAGGATATAAAGGCTATTGACATTTTCTCTGTCTCTGTGCTATATGAATGATTAAAATACCACATCTTATTTTGTAACTTAAAAAGGTAAATAAAATTACATTTAAGTTCGTTAAAAAATAAAAAGCATCCTATGGGCATCCTGGGGACAAATCATGCAAATGAGAAAATAAGAATAATATTAAAGTCTTGCACATAATCATATGTTTAAAATGAGTGAAATAATGTTTATGAAGTCCTTATGAAAAAGAAGTGCAATTCAAGACTTTTTTAAGACTTTTTATATTCAGTCAAGTTGACATTTTAGTATAAAAGAAATAAATTCATGAATATGCAAGAAATCAAGGAATAGAGTCCAAAAGCCTGCTTTTAAAATTTGATTATGAACTTCAAGGAAAAAAATCAAAATTAAGACCTCGATAACAGAGAAGCCACAGTTGGAAAGTACCAGTGATTAAAAAAAAATACACTCAGATATAAAACTAAGATTTGCAGAAAATAGAAAAATTAGTTATGAAATTGAGCATAAATGTTAGAACCACAGAATACATGTTAAACCGAAGACAACCAGGAAGTGATGAAAGGAGGGTGTTGGAGGTACACAGCAGAACTGACACAGTTTTTATATTAAAAACATGCTTGGAACCTGACTTGGATGATGAAACGAGAGCTGACGTGACTTGTGTGATCTCAAGGCAGAAGCTTTAAGAAATTGTATGCAATTTGCATCTCTTTCCCTCTCTCCTAGTGACTGGTAGTCCCACATGGCCTGGACCCTGGGGCTAGAACAACATGTACTGTCAATCCATGGGTTGCCCATTAAAAACAAGTAGCATGAATGAGAGATAATATAAACAAGTGTAAACTATTGTTACAGAAACATATTTATAAAACATAATACTCATATGTTTTGCACTTTGTATATGGTATGCACAATTACAGTATTTTGTATATGTTTGCATTTTTACATATAAAAACAAATAGAAATATCATCTTCAGCCATTGAGATTCTAGGATTATCTATTGCTGCCACTTTATCTAGCTGCTGGGAAGGACACTTGGGGCTCTAAAATGTTCCAAGGCACAGTGCTGACTTCTGGAACCTGGCAGAAAAATAGGCCTTCAGTATTCCTGCATATCAAGAAAATATTAGTTGACAATCAAAAATCATCAAACATACACAGATTCTTGCCTTCAAGAGTGAGAATGATCAAAAACCAAAACCAAAAGATTGACAATCACATGGACTTTAGATACTGAAATTATCAATCAAAGAATATGAAATGTGTAACTGTGAATAACCCAAAATGCATGTGAAAGAGAAATAGAGGAAATAAAGAGAAGGCATAATGTATCTCTAATCTGAGTCTGAGAAAGAATATATAAAAGGAAAAAGAGAGAGCTCTTGAAGAGATCATGGCTGAGAATTTTCCAGAACAAATGAAGATAGGAAGCCAGGAACACAGAAGGCATGTAAATGACTAAATATACATCTACACCTTGGCATATATTCATAAAACTTAAGGACACCGAAGACAAAGAGAAAATTTTAAAGCAGGCAAAGATAAATGACAAATCACCAGCAAAATGAAGACGACTAGACTTAAGATGCCTTTTAAGCAAAGATGGAAACTGTTAAGGTGGTGGAATGCTCTCCTTATATAGCTAAGAGTAAATAAAATCAGCCTCTAATTGAGAACGTAGAAATACTATGAAGAAAAAATATTAAAAAATTATTTTTAGATAAAAAACTAAGAATTTACTAAAAATAACCAATTCAAGTAATAAGCTCACCCAGAAACACCTTCACTGACACACCCAGATATAAAGTCTAGCTAAATATTTGTGTTCCTGTGACCCTGTCAATAAATGAATATAATTAACAATGAATGTTTCTATAAAATAACAACAGAAGGATAGTCTAAGGTGCCGTTAAGTTGGTAAATCTATAGATATATTTAAATAAATATTGCTTTTTTCAATTTATATAATTTTTAAATAGCAGTGTTGAAGGAAAGTTGTTCAATTATTGAACAATAATAGCATGTAAATTGGGAAAGGCATAAACAGATATATTAAGTATTAAAATGTTCCCTTGTTGAAAGGTGAGTAAAATATGGATTAACTTTATATTTATAAAATTTAAAGGTAATCATTTAAATAATAAAAATAGAGGTAGAAAATTGAATAAGAAAAGGAAACTGAAAAATGAAATCTTGCTATTTGCGACAACATGGATGGATCTAGAGAATATTATGCTAAGTGAAATAAGTCAGACAGAAAGACAAATACCTCATGAACTCATTTATATGTGGAATCTAAAAAACAAAACAAAAGGAAAACAGACTTATATATACAAAAAACAAATGGGTGGTTGCCAGAAGGGATGGTGGAGGGAAGGGTGAGCAAAATAGGTGAAGAGTATTTACAGGTACAAACCTCCAGTTAGATAATAAATAAGCATAAGGAATATGGTCAATAATATTGTAATAACTTTGTATGGAGACAGATGGTCTCATGACAGACTTGTCATGGTGATCATTTCATAATGTATGCAAATGTCAAAGCATTATTTAGTACACCTGAAACTAACATAATATTGTATATCAACTATATTTCAATTAAAAAAAAAAAGTAGTTTCCAACCACCCTTGCCCTTCTCCTGTGAACTGTTGTCAGGGACAACCATCATGTTGTACTGCCCTATATAAGTTGAGTTCCACACCAGACACTCTTTTTAGACTTTAGTACTTGGATAAATTTTCTCTCAAAAAAAAAAAATCAACGTACTTTCATTTCTTAGAAAAGGCATTTTCATCTATTTTCACACTGAATTTGCAGTTGTTAAGGAGAACTATGTGAACCAATGTTTCCCTTTCTGTCCTGGTTGTTAGGAAGCTCAGTGCCAAATTTAATATTAAATTATTGTACTATGGTAATAAAGTTTTTGCTTCCTATAAAAAGAAAGAAAAGAACACTGAAAAATTCAGAAAATGAGAGAAATAGAAAAGTATAGAAATAGAGAATAATTATTATAAGATGGCAGGAAAAAAAATAGAGACAATTGAAAATCACAATTACACTAATTGGGCTGAACTCAGCAGTGAAAAGCCAGAGTTGTTGAATTGAACAGAAAAAACTCCATTACACTGCAAAACATTAGCAGAGGTAAAGAGGATCAGCACGTAATGGCAAAATGTGTATTTAACAATTGATAAAAACTTTAAAATTTTATCTAACAACGTACGAGGGAGGAAGAAAGGGAGGGAAAAAAAGAGAGAGGAAGAGAGAGTGAGAGAGAGAGAGAAGAGAGAGCAAGTAAAATTGACAAAAGTATCATCATTCGTGTTACTTTATTATATCTATTTTAAAAATAAGCAATTTGAAGGCTCTGATCACACCATTGCCAAATTAGAACTAATAATATATACAGAATATTGTACCTTCGCACTTGAAAAATATACATTTTTTCACGCACATATAGAATATTTATGAAAAGTGATGGTGTGCCATGTCATAAAAGTAGTTTTTAAAACATTCAAATATTTGCTAATATTGGAACTTGTCTGATGACGTTGCAATTAAGGAAGATAATGATAACAAAGGATGACTAGAATAAAACTACATTTGGAAATATAAAAATTAACACATGCAACTCGTGGATTATAGAAGAAATCACTATGGAACTTAGGCAATTTTTAGACATTTAAAATAGAGGAAATACTAGGTATCATAACTTGGAGTGTTGGGTAAATGGACAGACTAAAATTCTTGCATTAGGAAAGAAGTGTAAAAATTAATGAGCTAAATATCTATCTTATGATATTAAAAATAAAAAAACAGACTAAATCCAACCAAATAAAAGGAAAATAATAAAGATAAGAGCAGGTCATAATGAAGTTGGAAAAACAGATGACAAAGTCAAAAATTAATTTCTGGGCTTCCCTGGTGGCGCGGTGGTTGGGAGTCCGCCTGCCGATGAAGGGGACACGGGTTCGTGCCCCGGTCTGGGAAGATCCCGCATGCTGCGGAGCGGCTGGGCCCGTGAGCCATGGCCGCTGAGCCTGCGCGTCCGGAGCCTGTGCCCCGCAGCGGGAGAGGCCACAGCAGTGAGAGAGCCGCGTACCGCAAAAAAAAAAAAAAAAAAAAAATTCAATTTCTTTGAAATGACTAGTAAAGTAAATAAACCTTTGATAAGATTAATCAGAACTGAAAGGAGAATGGGTAGAATTAAACACTATTAAGAATGAAGTATTGTACATAAATAATGCTACAGAAGTTAAACAAATAATGAGGCTATTATGAACAAATGTATGCCAGTATATTTGAAAATACGTGAAATAAATTCCTAGAGTTCCTAGAATTATTATTTAAGTAGAAGTTGATAAAAACTTATTTAAAAAGAAAGAGAAAATCTGAACAGTCATAAAACCATTAAAGACATTCAGTTGAAATTCATGTGCTGACTGTAAGCAGTCCTGAGAATTCTCATTATTTCACAGCATAGACCAGGCATGCATGGACTCTGTGGACCACGGCCAGGAGCCTGGGCAAGATGAGAGTCTCCAGAAGAGAGAATAAGCCCTGTCTCCACTTCATGTCACATATATTTAAGTTAGTTTAAGGGATGCTTGTGAATGCATAACTTAATTAACAAAAAATGTTTCAAGAAATCGCCAAAAGAACACTACAGAGAGGTCATTCTAAGACCAAAATCTGCAAACCAAGTGCTATAGGGAAAACCTTGAACGCCAGGAGTGCTGTCATCAGTCAATGGTTTTGTTCCAGTTAAGCTAGTCAGATCTTTGCTATGCTATGAAAAGGGGCACGGACATGAGCCTCCAAACCATCCTGATGTGTCTCTCATACCCTGGGGAGACACAGTAATTGTAAGTCATTCTATTGGTTCTGATTGACACAAGCTCCTAGTGGGTTTCACGGTGTGTCTGGGAGTTGAGATGTTTGCCCACTATTTTCTGAGAGTGGAGCATCAGTGAGAAGCCGTGCAGCTGGATCAAGTGGGATGTGGCATAGCCACGCTTAGGAGGGATTCAGATTTATAAGGCATTGCCTAAAAGCTTTGTAGAAAGATATTTCAGGCTGCTTGTATATGTCTGTAATAGAAAGAGGAAATATTTTATTTACTTTCTTCCCTCTACTCATCTTCCAGGGTCAGGGATTTTTATATCCAGCTAGCTAAAGTCTGAATGCCCTCTTGGGAATGAGACAGACTGATTGTCCTGTGTCCAGAATAATGAATTGAGTAGGGACATAAAGCCATCATGTTGTTCTCATAAGCAATCTATGGGGCTGAGAAGGGGGCCCATAAAACCACTTGAGGCAAACTCAGTGTCCAAGGTCATGTCTGCTCAGGTGTCCTTGTTTGAGCAACACAATCTTTGCCTCCACCTACTGAGGTTAAAGCAAGCATTTAAAAATTTTTCCTTGTATCTTCAGAGATCAGAAAAAGCACACACACGCACACACACACACGGTAGATGTTACACATATTTAACAACACTGCTATGAAAAGGAGGAAGACGTACTGTTTCTTCTCAAAATTTTCTCATTCTCCACTCCCTGATTCATGGGTTTCCAGGAGTACTGCCAAGGCAGAAGGGGTATGGGCATGTGAAACTTACAAGAATTTGAAGACAATCAGATCATTTGTCCTTGCTTGTATAATCACAAATAATAAAGGCTTTGAAAATAACACTGCCATTCTTACCTGGTTTCATTTTCTTGGTACCTTTGAGTGTACTATGTGGGCTACACCAGAAGTAATAGCTCTATGTTCTTGATTGGGCTTTGTCAGAAAATACTTTGACTGAAACATAGTCCCTTTACTTGGACATACACGTGTGTGATGTAAAGATTTAAGTTCATGAACAAGTTATTATATCCGGTTTCATATAGATGTATTTTTAGTATTATAGCCCTAAGTTCGTATCCAATAGCCTGACAATTTTTAGGCTTTTAGTGTTGGCCCACGAGTCTGTGTAAAGATGAATTTCAGTTAGTGTTGAGATGATGTGCTCTGTGTCTAGAACACTTTTGACGTTCAGCCCACTTTGCAGAGCCTCACTGCTGTGGGCTATTGGTGGTCCATCATTATGTTGGAAGGCTGCATTAGTCCACTAAATGCGTCCTCTTTGTGTCTAAAGGTGGATTTGTTAGGGAGGCCAAGGATGCAAGGCCCTGTTTGGCTCTTATTTGGAGGTTCCATTAGAGAGCCATGACTTGTAGTGAGACAATCTCTGAATCTACTGGGCAAGCTATAGGCCCTTTCATGCAGAATCCTGGAGGCTGAGGGGTACTGATGGTCTATGGCCAAAGGTTCCAATCAAAAAGCTGTGAGGCCATACACAGATATGTGTAATATCGTGGGTTCTGAAGGAGGTATGGGCTTCAGGACAGCACTTGAGGTATTAATGTTTGGATTGATTTCAAGGCCTCTACCTCAAGAGATTAGGCTGTCTGTCTGTTGGCATGGTGCAGAGGCCGCAGCAAAATTTCCGCTTGTGCTATATGCTATCTGCAACATCCAAAGAAGTCGGTCAGGTGTTGGACCTAACTTCTTTATACCTGCTGGCTGAAGAACCAACAGTTCATCTCTACCATTTGTATTAGTCACTTAGGGCTGCCATAGCAAGATACATAAACTGGGTAACTTAAACAACATGCATCATTTTCTCACAGTTCTGGAGGCTGGGAGTCCAACATCAAGGTGCCAGGGTTGGCTTCTAGTGACACCCCTCCTCCTGGCTGGCAGATGGTGGCCTTTCTTCTGTGCATGTGTGGAGGGAAGAGGATCTCTGCTGCCTCTTCCTTTTCTTACGAGGACACCAGTCCTATCGGATTAGGATCCACTCTTACGACCTCACTCAATCTTAATTACTTTCTATAAGACCCTATCTCCAAATACAGTCACATTTTGGGTGAGGGTTTTGACGTCTGAATTTGGGGAGGTACAATTCAGTCTATAACATAACTATAAATTACGGTCCAGAAAGTTCCCAGAGTGGTAACTTGGTGGTACCATGGACTTTGGCTTCATTCAAGGTTGATCCATTTTGTCACTTGTGCTAGGATAGCACATGATGTGATGTAAGGAGTTTTCTCAGAATTGTTACATTCAAAAATCATCATTATAAGAAAATCTGAACATACACTGAGTCAGTATTGTTTTACTATTTGTCCAACTTATTAATGATTTGTCATTCACATGACTTAGTTTCTTTCTTCAGAGTCACTATTATTTCAGTGTGGAAACGATAACCACTATATGCCTCTACAGTGTGAAGTGGCTCCATTGTCTGGTCAGGGCTGTTAAAATCGGATATAACTTGAGACAGTGTTTCCACTTCCACTAATCCCTCTGTGAAAAGACCAAATACTGTTTCTTCTCCTAGTCTGAGACATTGTCTCAATTGTTCAAGCTAGACAAGCATCCCAGTGACCATTCTCAGTCATGCATTACTCTGACAGAGGTCACCAATAACTATATCCAATCAAGATATTTTTGCATTTAAGCAGCTGGAACATTTGTATCAAACAATATAGAGAACCTTTTGGGAATTCCCTGACAGTCCAGTGGTTAGGAATCTGTGCTTCCATTGCAGGGGGCATGGGTTCAGTCCCTGGTTGGGGAACTAAGATCCCTCAAGCTGTGTGGCAGGGCCAAAAGCAAAACAAAACAAAAAAGAACAACAACAAAAAAACCCAAAACAAACAAAAACCAAAAGCAATATAGAGAACTTTTAGTTCCAGCAAGTCTTCACTGCTGTCCTTACAAGAAGAAAATCTGGATAAATTGAAAATCAACAATTTTTCTTGAACACGAAAAAGAATTGAGTTTGCAGACAAAGCACTACCCTGAAATCTGGAAAGAGAGGTAAATCCAGAGAATCACAACCAAGATCTGCTTATCTGGAGCACAAGTCACTTGATCCATGAACTGGTAAGATTTAATTGATAATGTTGACAATTGTTGGAGACTAAGTATGGACTAGAGTAAGATGAGAAGCTCCTGGGGGCTTTAGCCTTGTAGGAGACCCCCACACTTTTGTGGGCTTTACTTCCCGGAACCCCATCAGGTTCTCAAAATGAAGATCTGAGAATTATTCCCCTCCTGAATCTGCAGGGACAGAGGGAGAGTAATCCTTGCAAAATATGTCCAGACCTTCTCCATAACAAAGCCCTTCCCTCCAAGAGGAAAAACTTGACCTGAACCTTATCCCAGAATCATAGGAAGGACATTCCTCCCACTCCAGCCCCCTCTGTCCTTCCTGTCTTACCTTGAGAGGAGGGATTTTTCTAAAGGCTATACAAGAAAAAAAAAAAAAAAAATCCCTTGTGAAGGTCACCAGCCAAAGATTAAGGCTCACTATAAGAATGAGACTTAAATGGAAAATTACAGAACATTCACCCCACACACACACACACTTTGCCACCACACCAACAGGGTTCCTGTTGATCACAGATGAAACTGCTATAAGACACATTCTTTCCATAGACGGGTATGTAGGAAAGCCTGAAGTCCAGAAGGGGGACAAAACCAAGGACGCTAGAGAAATTTGAAATCCCTGGCACCTATAGCTTGATTAAATATGAAACAAAGCTCAGATCCTGATAAGATCATAAATTCTCATGGTAGAGGCCTGTTTACCTCAATTCTTATTACCTGATATAACATGTCTAGAATTCAACATATAAACTACTAGCTGCACCAAAAGGCAACAACAACAAAAACAGTCTGAAAAGACAAAGCAAACATTAGAACCACACTCAGATGTAACACAGATGTTGTTATTATCAGGCAGAATATCTTAAATAACAGTGATTAATATGCTAAGAGCTCTAATGGGATAAAATAGACATGCAAAAACAGAGGGGTAATGTAAACAGAGATAGAAATTCTGAGAAAGAATCAGAAGGAAATGCTAGAAATCAAAAACACTGTAACAGAAATTTAGAAATGCTTTTGGTGGGCTCATCAGTAGACTGAATAAGGCCAAGGGAAGAATTGGTGAGCTTGTAGATTGGTCAATAAAAACTTTCCAAACAAAAATTCAAAGATAAAAAAATGAATAATTTGAAAAAACCACAGAACTACTAAGAACTCTGGGACAAAACAAAAAGGAATAACGTATGTATAATTAGAATACCAGAAGGAGAAGAAACATAGAAGAGAGCAGAAAAAATAATTGAAGAAACACTGGTCAAGAATTTTCAAAAATGAATGACAAACTCCAAACCACAGATCGAGGAAGCTTAGACAATAGCAAGCAGAATAAATACCAAAAACTACTCCTAAGCATACCACATTCAAACTTAAAAAAAAAAAAAAAAAAAAGACAAAGTAAAGAGAAAATTTTAGAGTCTAGGGAAAAGAAAAACAAAACTGATTTCTCATCAGAAAACACAGAAGAAGAGAGTGGAGTGAAATATTTAAAGTGTTGAAAGAACAATCTACCAACCTAGAATTTTATACCCAGCAAACTTAGCCTTCAAAAACGAAGAAGTAAAGACATTGTCAGACAAACAAAAGCTGAGGGATTTTATAATTGATAGACCTGCCCTATGAGAAATGTTAAAAGATTTTCCTTAGGCAGAGGAAAATAATATAGGCCAAAAGCTTGGGTCTATATAAAAAAAGAAGAGCATCAGAGAAGAAAGAAATGAAGGTGAGATAAGATCTGTTTTTCTTATTTTTAATTGATCAGCTATGTAGCATGGCCGAAGAACTGCAAGTACAGTCCAGACACAAAATACAAAATAAAAGCCATATAAAATCTGGTCTCTGGCAAGTTCAAGAATGTTTGAGTCTTCCACCTGCGGGGCAAGTGGGGGACCAGATCATATACCTAATCTTTATTCCTGATCCCATCTCTGTAATTTTTTTGAAGTTCAGCCCAGGTTTTTGTATCGACATGCTGAGGATAAAGTAGACTTTCTTGGGATGGAGTTGGTGAATCAAGAACTTTGTTTTATATATGTTAGGCTTAAGATGTCTATTAACTAGTCATTGATGCTTCAATTCAGGGAGTCTCTTGACATAACTATATTAATAAAGCAAAATTTAAGAAACCACTGATAGTGCCATAGATCATAACAGATATTTGGCAAACTTCAGTTATTTGGTTTTTTAATGAAACAAATAAGAATAGTTGGAAATTTGATGTTTAATGATGAAACACTGGAAGAATATATATTAATGTCAGGATATGACACTATAGCCACAATTATAACAAGCTTTAGCAAACAAATTAAGGTAAATAATGTGTATAAAATATGGATATGGTGACAAATTCATTAAATCTTGTTGTAGCCAGATTTGGTTCATTGAATAGCTCCATTGATGCATTAAGAAATATAACTCAAAAGAAAGTACTTTTTCAGAGCTGGAATTCCTTATATGTTAGCAAAGTGAATGTTTCAATATTATACTCCCCTTCTCTCCCAGCCTTCATTATAATAATTCAGAGGAGAGACAATTTAAGACTTTAGCCAAGACAATAAGAGATTTACTGGAGAACAAGGGAGCCAGATAATAAAAATTAGTGAGTTAAAAATTCACAATTTGATTAGGTGAAACACAGGGGATTTTTTAGGGCAGTGAAACTATTATGTATGGTACTGTAGTGGTAGATGATGACATGCATTTGTCAAAAGCTCATAAAACTTTATATCACAAGGAGTAAACATTAATATATCCAAATTCAAAAAAATTACAAGGTTGAGGGAACTCAGAATGAAATGCAGAATGTAAAAATTATTAAGTATATTACAAATGTGTGACCGAACCTCACCGTGGGGGGGAAGGCAGGGAAGAAAAGCTGCTGACCTAAGTAACTTTAGAAATTATTGGACCTGTAAGACTAAAGGCAAAGGAACTCTGTGTAAGCTCTACTCTAGTTGGTAAAATTATTTCTCATGTGGACATGGGTTAATAATTCTGAAAATGCTATGCATGTATACTGGAATTAAATAAAACTAACTAGATGTTAGATGTGGGAACCAGGCTTCTCACCATTGGAAAGGAGATTATAGATAAGCAAGAAGGAAGGCTAGAATAAACCTTGTAGGACAGGGTTATAGTCAGAGCCATTAGCCTGAATTCATGTTTGGCTTAATACATAGATGGGTAGATTTAGAAGTTATTATAGGTATATGTATAAACATAGACTGGGATACACACGTATATTTCCTAGCTCTGCCGGCTGAAAGATCCTAGAAGAAATAACACTCCAGTAAAACAAGCACAGTTAGTATCCAGATCTTTGTTTCTAATACTATTTTCCAATAAAAGGAACCAGGGCTCCTCAGAGAAATCACTGATTCTAGGGCTGGGGCAGAAATCTACAAGATGATCCTGAGTTCAGGATCGTCTTTTAGTACTAGAAAGTAAGGAAGTGCTAAAAAACCAAAATGATGGGGGCATGCCAAAAGTACACTGGAGTCAACCTAAAAGAACTCTCGATGGCCAAAGTTGGAACAATTTGAGAAAAAATATAAATATGTAGTATTGGATTATCACCTAGAGAATAAACTAAACATCCACAAATCCATGCTGATATATGTCAATGATCAAATAAATAAATAAATAAAGGGGAGTGAAGAACAAATTTTCAGTATGGAAGAATTCCAAATAATTTATGTAAAGACTCTCCCATCAAGAGGTGGGGCTTCATTCCCCACCTCTTGAACATGAGCTGTGCTTAGTAACTAGTTTCCAATGAATACAATATAGGAAGGGGGGAAAATAGCTTCGTGTGGAAACCTTACAAACATCACTTCAGCTTAATTGAAGTTAGCATCATCAATGATGTCATGATGATAGCATGTACCTTTGATATGATGTAATGAGAATGACACTTCCTTTCTTTAATCTTCCTCCCCAAACCCATAACCTCAATACAGTCATGAGAAAAACAGCAGACAAACTCCAACTGTGGGACATTCTTCAAAACAGCTCATCGTTCCCCCTCAAAATTGTCAAGGAAATATGTCTAAAAATCTGTCAGTCCAGATGAGCCTAAAAAGACATGATGGCTAAATATAATGTGATATTTATGTTTAATATAATTTGGATGGGATTCTGGAAAAGAAAGAGGACATTAGGTAACAACTAAGGAAATCTGAATAAAGCATGGAGTTTAGTTAAATACAATGTATCCATACTGGTTCATTAGTTGTAACAAAAGTACCATGGTAATGTAAGATGCTAACAATGGGGGAAACAATAGAAGTATACAGGGGTTCTTGGCACTGTCTTTGCAATATTTCTATGAATTTAAAACTATTCTATAAAAAGTTATTAAAAAGTTAACACAAAGAGAAATAGTAATATGAACATTCCTATATCTATTAAAGAAATATTCTTCATCATTAAAACCTGTCCATCAAGAAATAGTGTAATAGAAGTTCATGAAAATTAGCCTGGTAAACACTTTTTCATTTTTTTCAAAATTCAGTTTCAGTGTCTTCTCAATCCTGCAGGCTTTCTTAATGTATTATTTATGTCCCTTTTCTATTCAGTTTTATACTTATTGATATATCTACATATGTCCCAGTTTTACTGTAAGTTCCCAAGCAGGGACTATGATTAATTTTCTCTACATAGCCAGTGTCCAGCAAACATAAGTACGTGTAGTTACCAGTATGTGCTTATTAAATGTATGGAGATTCAGATTACGGAAGAAAAAGAACTAAAGCCAAAGTTATTGGAATAGAGGAAACAAGAAGATAAAACAAGAAGACAGAGCCAAACAAGGTTAGAGAAGATTAAGAACAGAAAAACTCAGTATCACAGAAAACAAGAAGGGGGAGTTTCAAGAGAAAAGGTCAGTAGTTTCAAATGCATTAAAGAGAAGATGGGGAATTTTTATTAAGACTGAGTGTTGTGGTTGAACCATGTCACCCAAAATAGTACGATCAAGTCCTAACCCCATACCAGTGAATGTAACCTCATTTGGAAATAGGGACTTTGCAGATGTAATCAAGTTAAGATTAGGTTAAACTAAGAGTAGGGTCCCTAATCCAGTGCTTTGTGTTATAAGAGAAAGAAGAGGAAGGTTTATTCACGTAAACACAGAGACAGCACACAAGGAAGACAGCCACATGGTGATGGAAGTAGAGATTGGGGTGATACCACTGCAAACCAGGGAATCACAAGGATTGACGGCAACTACCAGAAGCTAGAAAAAAATCACTGAAGGATTCTTCCCCAGTGGCTCTGGTGGTGGTCTGGCTCTGCTGACACCTTGACTTCAGACTTTTGACCTCCAGAATTGTGAGAAAATAAATTTCTATTGTTTTAAACTACCCAGTTTGTGATAATTTATTATAGTAGCCCCAGGAAACCAATACCTTGAAAGGGACTAAATGATTAGAGAGTACTAGGAGTGTTCCAGATAATTGTTTTCAAGGGAAGACAAAAGCCAAAATTATGAATAGCTGGGAAATGTATGACAGGTGAAGAAAATAATTACGTGATCATAAACCACTACTGCAAAAATTTTTAAGTGGTCAATCCAAAAATAATTTATGTTAACTACACATCATAGGAAAGACTCACTTTATTTTCCCCAAGAAATTATTATTTCCATCTTGAAGTACATAACTTATTAGATATTTTTAGGATAACTTTCAATAAAATTACAGTCTACCAAAATGCAGCTTAATATCATTATACAAAATACTGTGTTGAATCTCTATGAGTCCTCATTAGAGACTGGAAGAAGACCGATTCTAAGAGTTTCCTCTGTCCAGAGGAAAAATTGATGATGAAGTTTTTGGAATAATACACACTTGGGGTCAAAAAGGTGGTGAGTCTAGTGTTTAAATATTCAACTGTGGGATCAGACAGTTTGGGTTCTAATATAATTAAATAAGTTGCTTAACCCTCTCTGAAATTCAGCCACCCTATGTGTAAAAAGGGAATGATAGAACTATCTCGTAAGGTTTCTGAGGGAGTTAAAGTACGTAATAAAGTACCTGACACACAAAAATTAATCATTATTAATTATTAACAGATTAATAGTGTCTGGAAGGTTGAAGCAGTGTTAGTGCAGGGGCAATCAAGTGACTTTGCTCACAGATTTCTAGAAAAGCCTCATAAATTTGCAGCTACGTTGTGTGTTGTACCCTATGGTGAATGCCTGGAAAAAGGACATTAGGGAAGGGACAACCAGTTTTCTCTGAAGGCTTTTAGAGCTTTCTGCACGTGCTCCATATGCTTGAATAAGTTGCCAAGGAGACAGCAACTTGTTTTTTCTTCTTCCTCTAAAGGGTTGAAATATTTGGAAGAGCTTGCAATCTAGTTTTAGAAATGCACCTAATAAAATAAATGCAATAATTAGGAATTGAGGCCATATGTGTTTTCACTTCCTTACAACTAGAATTAAACAAATCCAGAGTCACTGTTCTTCACTTCTATGCAAATTATTAAATTGGATTATGCTGGCGGTGTCCCCATAGGAAGAAGTAAAGGTACTAGCCTCCTAAAGAGTGGGAAAGGGAACTCTGGAATGTTTAGGGCTTCTCCATGCAAGTGAGGAGATATTCTAAAATAAATCTGAAAGATGATCTTTATCTAAGGCCATGCTTGTATAGTGCAACTTGTACATTGTTTTTCAGGATATCAAGGAGGAAAGATGACAAGGAAATGTGTCAGGATGTTTTAAGCTCTTTCCTAAAGGAGATCATTACACACCTGAGTAGGTAAGGGGAGGAAAAGTTAACCTCAGATCAGGAACAGTGATAGAAAATGACAAGCTGTTCCCGGTTTAAATTAATTAGAGAAAGGATAATGAACTCTTCACAATTTCTTTTCCTATTTTTTGCAACTCTAATTTGTATTTGCAATAGTAGTGGTGCTCTCAAAATGGTTGTATGAAAAAGAAGGCAACATTTTCTATAGGCTGACATTGATATATACTCAAGAGAGGAAGACGTGAGACAACAATTACCAAATTATATACAATTGTGAATGCAGAATATACCTCACTCGTCTCCAACTACATGTATTCTCTCCTTGACTTCTTGGTTGAGTCCTCCAAAGCCTGTAATGCCAACTAACTCAGTGGAAATATGATGAAGGGGGAAATTAGAGTAGAAAAAGACAGTAGTTTATTCTCTTGCAATTAAGACATCTTTCCAATTTTTACAAAAATATACGACCTCGAAACAACATCACTAGGGTCCCTCTCAGGTCCTTGATGGTGTCTGTTCAAACGATAAGCTCCGAAGTGTAAACTCCACCAGCCTCAAAGGAAATCAAGCTCTTAACTGTTTTCATCAGTTTTTCCCTTTTTCCATCCGTTGAGCTTCTGTATAATTGTTGCATGTTGAATTCATCCAGTTATCTGCTTAATTTGTTCTCCTACGTCCTTTTCTCTCCATCCATCCTAACACAACGGCCAAAGCAATGCTACTTAAACTGCATTTCCTACATTCCTCTTCCTTAATTAGATCTATCAATGATTACATATTGCTTATAAAATAATTTACAAATGTTTTATCTGGAATTCAAACCTTTCCTCATTCAAAGCCCCTCTTACTTCTTCCACAGCTTCCTTGTGAAAAACCACTGCTCTGCTGTTGATATTCTCATTAATTCTAGAACACTCCCTACACTTTTCCATACCTCAGAGTCTTTGCTTGGATGTCCTCTTCCCCTAAATTAGAATTTAATAAGTAAATATTCTTGAGACCCTCCCAAATCAAGTCTTCGGAAGAAATTTCTCTTTCCTTCAACTCCTGTGGTACATATTGACCATAATAGTCATTTGTTACTTAGTACGGATATTACTTACTTATAATTTTAAAATAGGAGAATTTTTAAAGTCTCTTAAGTCTTATAAATTTTTCCTAACTTTTTGCCCTACAAATACATAGAACACATTTGTTGAGAATGTGGCAACATGGATATTGAGAATAAATACAAGTGTTTGGGGCTTAAATTTAGTACTAACGGTTAACTATTTGCAGTCTGTTCTTGCTAATGGTAATCTAATATGGTTAAGTCCCCTACACAGGAACCTTCAAGTTGCGAACTTTCAAAGATGCGAACGTGCCCCTGTATGCCAGCTGTTGTGCTGGACTACTGTACTTTTCAAGGTACTGTACTGTAAGATTAAAAATGTTGTCTTTATTTTTGTGTTTGTTTGTCTTTTATGTATTGTGTGAAAAGTATTATAAACCTATTACAGTACAGTACAGTACTATATAGCTGATTGTGTTGGGTACCTAGAATAACTTTGTTGGACTTATGAACAAGTTGGACTTACAAATGCGCTCTCGAAATGGAACTCGTTGGGGGACTTACTGTACCATATAACAACTTTGTGTTACGAAATAATAACATGTTGGTAATTTTCTTATGTTCTTCTAAATATCTTTGAAATAAATACTTGGTTTTAAAAATATTGATGAAAATAAAAAGGAAACAAAAGCACTCAACGGATGACTTAGCCATCAGTCTTTGAAATCAAATAGAAGAGAAAAAACAGTAAAAATAACACATCTAAAAGATATTGTTGAAATTAATTTGAAGCCATTATTTTCACTTGAACAGTGGAGTGGCATCTTAAATGTTCAACAACTGCAAATAAAGTGAAAATCTGTAAAGTAAAATCACTCCTGAAAATACTTTAAATTCTCCGTAAACATATATGTGTTTGTGTATGTACATTAAAAACCTGTATGGTAATATGTTTACATAATTATAAAATAAACACATAAATGTGAAGGTATTTACTAAAATACATTTGCAAATATTTATAGCATTTTAAATTATATAAAGGAGTTATTGACAATTTAATTTATATGCATTTAATAGTATGGGAAGCAAATCATTTGAAAGGCAGATCTGTATGGGTTAAAAGTAAGATTCAGGGAATCGGATCGCTGGCTTCCATTGTGGTTGTAGCACAATGTCTTTTGACTTTGAGGAAGTTGCTTAAATGGCCTGCGGCTCAGCTGAATGACCGATTGTGGCATGAAAGTCACTCAACTTCATTCCTTATCAGTAAGTGCATATTAAAACCTCAGAGAATTACTGCTCCCTGCTCACCAGAATGTCTAAAACTACAAAGATGGAAAGCATCAGTGTGTTGAGGGTGTGGAGCAACTTACACACTTGCTAATGGGAATGTCAATCGATATAGACCTTTTGGAAAAGTGTCTGATGGTCCCTACCACACCTAGAGATATGCATACATTATGTCCTAATATTCCACTCCTAGGTATGTACTCATCAGAAATGAGAACACGTGTTTCCCCAAAACCTCATAATTTGATGTTCACAGCAGAGCTATGTGCACTGTCTCCGAACTAGAAGCTACCCAGATGCCCACTGACAGACACACAGATAAATAAAATGTGGCATATTCGAAGAATTGAATATCATACAGCAATAAGGGTTAATAATCTACAGCAACACCCAACAGTGTGCTGGAATAATCTAAACACAGTTTTTAATGGAAGGCTCCAAGCACAAAAGAATAAATGTCTTATTATCTGATGTATACAAAGTACAAAACCAGGCAAATCTGTCCCCTGTTCACAGAGATCAGGAGAGTGTGTCATGGGGTAGGGGGGGAGGGGGTACTGAAGTGGAGGCTGGGCCTTTCCTGAGAGACTGCTGTTCTTCACCTCTGTGCTCTTAGCACGTGTGTCTTCACTTTCTCCGTATTCAGCAAACCATTTGCTTACATTCTCTTTACGCATATTATATTTCAGTACAAAGTTTAAAAAATTCAGCATTTCAATTTCTTGATTTTTGAATTATTAAACTCATTCATACCTAAGGAGAGTGAGCCTGTTGCTTTATACACACATTTACAACAAGTCCTTAAAAGACTAATTTCATGGACTGCAGGCGAAGCAGCCTCCCCAAATCAACCAGCACTGCATTCCTGGCAAAGTTTAGTTCTGTTGTCTGGGTCTTGATTGTGAAAGCATTGCCTAACCTCAAGTTCTGTAAATGATTTCTGAAAGAGCTTTTATTTATTTAAATCTTCTGAGGTCTACCAACGGTAGATCTGAATGGGGTCTAAATAATTGGAGGGTTTATGAAATGCAGAGAATATCACCAGTTATGCACATTCCAAGAACCTGAACGTTTCCAGTGAAGAACATGCCTGGGTGTTATAAAAACAAAGCAAGGGCAGGTCACATTAGCTTTCAGTGGGAGTGCAGGCTCAAACTCTGGCACTGCTGGGGCTCCTGGCTGATTGTTTTCTTTTACTTTGCAAAAGTTTCTGATGGGCGGGACATCTAGCAATGGCTTTAATCCCTAAGCTGGGTTTCGACTTCCTTTTGGAGAAAGTAGTTTCCTGCACTTTCCATAGTTTTTAACAGAGGAGAGCCTGACACAGTGTTAAGCACTGTCAACTACTAGATGTGCCCCTGAAGGGTCCCCAAAATGAGATTTCCAGCAACAATTGTGTGGTTTATGTTATGGACTGTTTGTGCCACAAAAGGTAAGATTAAAAAAGGGAGGCTTTTTTTTTCTATATTGCAAAACATTTGCTTACATGCTTTTTACGGTGGTAATAAAAATTTGGTCTAGAAAATGTGTTTAATTACTGTGCTGTAGCCTAGTGTGTGAGATGCTTTTGACACTGTTCAGTTTAAAAAATATAAGCAGCTTATTTGAATGGCATATCTAATTATTCATCATAATTTTATTTAATGTAGACGTTCAGAAAATGTTTTAATAATTATTTTCAAAAAATGTGACATGTCATGATCATTTCCCTTGTGATTATCATAGAATGTAATTTAATTTTTTTGCCTAGAATTTTCACCAAAATGCCTATGTGAATGTATTAAGAAGTAGGTGAACATAGAACAAGAAAATGAATTAGACAATAAAAGCCTTCAAGCTGCAATGATTGGACTTATTTCAGATAGAGATGTGAACTCTTGCTAAAGAAAAATTGATTTACCATTTACAATTGATATTACCATGGCTTTAAAAGTCTTGGAGACAGCCATCACTTGTATCGTTTGAATGAAAATGTATAAATTTGAAAACAAATTGAATATGCAACCTTTGTAAAAGTTACTCAATAGGATTTTCTTCCCCTATGGTTGATATAAGATATGCTAGTAGGAAAGCCTTTAGGAGTAGTGAATCTGAGTGTAGGAGTTTTTTGCTGATACCCGTAAGAATTTATGGATAATTAAATTTACTTCTATCACTTTTCCTTGATAGATGAAAAAGTTTCTTCTTGGAGCAAATTTGGTTTCCTAGTTCATGATAGGTAACCAATAATGTGATACATGTTTGACTGACGTTTTTTAAAGTTATTCATAAATTCCCAACATTCTTCACTAGGTCAACAAATTTCAATTGAATGCTTATTTCAAGTCAACCTCTAGGCAGTGAGGAATATTAGCAAATAAAAAACACCCCTGTCCTTGAGGGCCTTTCAATCTAGAAAATAAAGCCAGATGTCTTTTTTAAGTTGTATCCTTTAGTAATTTTTTTCAGGTTTTTCTCAAATGTGTTTAAGAGTTTTTGAAAGATAGTCTTTTTCTCAATTATACACACTAATATGCTATTGCTTGATTTTTAGCTTGTAAACCTTATATCCAGCCACTTTTTAAACTAGGTGTACAATCATTTCCCTGTCCATAAGAACATTACAACTAAAAATAACTAATATTACAACACAATATACCAAAATATGATTATATTGGCAAAGAGTTCTGGAGCAATGTTAATGTTACCAATAGCAAACATCTTTTTCTTTACACAAGTGTTTTTGTCTTTTCTTTAATAGGAATACTCTTAGTGCTTCACGATTTCCATATTGTTTGCTGAGGTTTTATGTGGATTGCATTTGTCATGCACGGAAGACTTGTTTGGTTCCTAGCTCAGGTTTAAAGCTAAGAATCCATGCTAAATTTAATGAAACTGTTTCAGTGATGACAAAGTGGAATTTAAAATATTATTAAAATTGGGTGCTACAAAGTGTAAGTGATAAAAATTAAATAATAGTGATTTAAAAACTCCCTGCATCCCTAATTGATTCCAGCTGATTCATTTCACTTGTATTTTATATTTCACGAACGTATGTTGTAATGTGACAGCAGTTTCTGCTGGTGAATTGAGCTTTAGCACTACACGCATTACAGTGAGAGTGGCTGTAAATCTGGCCACTTCCCAGATAAAGTACAGCTTTGGTATTTAAAGTAACACGTACATTAGCCTCATGGCTTTCACAAAAGCACACACAATGCACAACCAATTCCATCAGTCTAGCCCTAACAGAAGTTTTACTCAACAGAGTGGCCTTGATCATTGAAACTATCCACATATCCTTCAACATTTGCCTCTGTTTTTGTCTCCCATGTAGAAATGACGATGGAATACAGATTGAGAAACTGAGAAATACTAAACTGAATACTGAATGCTAAGTTGAGAAAGTGAGAAAAGACAGTTGTGTGTACTCTCACGATCTGCTTTACTCAACTAGAAACTGCATTTCAGCCTTTCCTAAGTGGTCTCCATCCTGTTAAGAGTGAACATTCCTCAAAAATACTAATCACTACTAAAGAGGAGTCGTAACCAACAGCAAGAATTTATAAGCTCAACTTTCTATTTTTCCCCCTTTTTAGAAAAGGATATTGGAGACAAAGCAGTACCTTTTTAACGCAATAGGTGGTCTGCGTCTTCATCTCTAGCCGTACAGGAACGTCAGCTGCTTGCGGGGTAGTTCACCCCAGGCTACTAAGAGCCGGGTCAGATTTACAGAGTTCAGAGTAACCGTTCCTGAGTTGTACCACATCGTTTCTGCTTTCTGGAATATCTTGTGACCAAGCTTTTCAAGAACTTTTAGATTTAAGATCCAAAAAGCGTATACTCTTTGAAATTAGCCACAGCCCCCAAATTCCAGGCTGATTAAAGTAAATAAATCAAAACACAACTGAAATATGTCCATGCTGGCTATGTTGTTTGGAGAGATGTGTTTTCTAATTCTGGAGGTTTAAAGGGCAAAAATGTTCTTTCAGGACCTGAAATATGTTACATATCAGAGAGCTTCTATTCCAACAGAGAGAGGAGAATTTATTTCTTTTTGCTATATTGTTTCAAGTACAAGATGGTTTTGAATTTGAATTAACTAATACAAAAAAATCAATATTATGATCATAAGAGTTAATTATAAATTCATAAAAATTACTCTTTTTTAAGGATAGATGTGAATATTATGTATATTCATCTAATCCAGAAAACTTGTGATAGCGGCTTATAATCCTAAATTCTATGTTTCAGTTCCAGTGTGATAAATAAGAATTCCCCATCTCCAAAAAAATCCCACATTTTCAGAGGTAGTAGTGTGGGTATTTACCTATACAGTGGGATCTAAAGTGGGGCAATGGCCCAATTGTCTTCAACATCTTCCCTTCTCCTAAAATGTTTTACATATTAATAATACCATAAATTCAACCAGTCTGAAACTTATGTGGAGTGACAATACTCTGAGTAAGAGTTGGGACAGTTAAATTTAGTATTATGCACCACAATTATGTGAATTATTATCCACAGTAAGTTTTCTGTCTGATAAGTTTTCTGCAACAATTTTAATGGGCAGAGGTAGAAATGAATGAGAATGAGGTAAGAACAGGACCCAGCAATCCTGGAAGATGAGGTTTTCTCAGGAAGGAAGATCTGATAGGGGAAGCAGTCTCGTGGGTACTTTGACCAGGGGTAGAGGAAACACCCCCAGGAATGTCACGAGAGCGAGAGCCTTGCTGACTTTAAGTTTAGGCACAGCCTGGGAATGCACTTGCTACTTTTCTGCCTGCGTGTAATTTCAAATTAGAACTAAATTATTTAAGTATTGCTAACAGTATTCTTAGCTAGAAGTAAGTTTTCAAATATACGTGGAAGCACAGTTTAGGGAGCATTCTTTATTTTGGGCCTTTGGTTGCTAGGGCTGGAGCCTCGGTCTGAGTTGGCCCACTTGTTTATCCCCTCCATCCCTGACGGTTTCACAGCCTTGGGCATGTTTCCTTCTTCCCGGCTCTGTTTCCTTCTCCTCACCCCACACACCATCCCCACCTGCCTGCCTGTGAGAGTCTGCCAACCAGCCTACCCCGTGCTCACTTAACTAATGTGCACTTTGCCCACTTCTTAACAGCTTTAACCAGTCTCAGAACACAGTGTACAAAACGGACGCAATGCCCCTGAAAAACTAAAGTGTTACGTTCTAGCTTAAGGTTATAAGGAAACACTATAAAAAATGGTTCAGAGAGAGTAAAGTAATGGGACAGAGAAAAAAATCACAAAACTAATAAAAAGAAAGGGAAAGAAAAAGAAGTGACAGAGCACTTTTATTTGTTTTGACATTTTGACCGAGAGAGCCAAGTTTCTCCTAACCCTTGTAAAACAGAACTGTAATAGATAGAAAAGTGATTATAGAAATGCTCCTTCAAAGGTTCCCCGAAGTTTTTTGAGCTAAATTAAAATGATTCCTGACTTCAAAAAGTATAACATACATTCAAACATAGGACACATAGGATGTAGAATGGAATTTTACAGATGTTAGATTTCTTGGGTTCATGCAACAGAGGTTTAAGTGCACTAAACATTTGTTCCCTTATCTTATCTTTTATGTTTGTTACCGTCTACAATGCCTTTTCCCCAGGTTATCCATAATCTACAGATAAAATTGAATGTCTTCGGGATAGCTTCACATTCACTCATCCATTCATTCATCTATTTATTTGCTCATTCAATGATCACCTTTTTTCTTTTGAGTGACTGCTAAGTACCAGGCACCGTGACAAGCGCTTTCCGACAGGAGGTCACTTAGGAGGCAAAACAGAAGGGACGATTATTGTATTTTATCATATAAAGTATTTTGATGGAGATAACTGAAAACACTGTAGGGTCACTTAGGGAAGGCAAGATGCTCAAATTGGAATGAAAGAATGGAGTAGGGTGGTGCTTAGAAGTTGGTTTGTAAGAGGTGCAATGAAGAGAGAGAAATGTATCAGGGTTGTGATGACATCATGGGTAGGTTTTGACGGATTGTGGTGACGGTCCTTATTCTTGGGGAAGTTACATTCTGATGCGAGGATAGATACATAAACATAACTATGAACCATGAATTATGTTGTGAAGGAAGTAAAGTAGGGGCTGAGGGGAAATAACAGAGATGGGGTAGTGGGGTGTCTTGCCTACCTTGCCTAGAGGTAAGTGGACCACTTGGAGGAAGTGGCTGAAAGCTCCATGAGCTGTTTGTATATTTGGAGATTAATCCTTTGTCCATTGCTTCATTATACAGCAGAAGCTAACACAACATTGTAAAGCAATTTTACTCCAGTAAAAAAAATAAAGAAAAATACACCAAAATAAATAAATAAATAAAGTTTGTGGAAAAAGCACCAGAGTTTTAAATATCATTTGAAGTAAAAAGTGTAATGAATATGAGAGCTCTTTATATGTAGTAAATATGTATACACAGAGTAAATATTGTGAGAATCTGGTAGAAAGACAGTATGAAAGAGGTGTATCCTTGTCTTTTATGTCTGGGTGTTAAAAGCAAGTAACACACATGATTACTCTTTGGGTAAATGCATTGCTTTAATAAAAATCATTTAAATTGAATAAGTTAATTGATAAGAAAATTTTATTACTTTTTTCCTTGCATGAGCTTAATAAAAGGATAGGAATTAAATTTATCAAAATGTTAATATATTAGTGAAAAGTGGTTCAACTCCACTCACAATGTTGGCATCTACATTTGAAATTTAATTAATTTTTCCAGTAACCTAAACGCCATGAAGTGGATCTGAATTTAGAAAGTGGAAAACACACATATTATCCTGTAGTTAAACACAAAATTTCCATGTAAAAACATCCTTAAGTTGAAAAAACAAAACCAAAAACTCGGGCTTTTTTGGGGAAAGAAGGTTGCTGGTAGGAAGAGGCGCAGGCAGTTTGTGTTGTTTTATGGTAGGGTGTTAGCACCATCTAGTGGAGTAAAAGTATGTTTACTTAAATTTTAGAAATCAAAACTAATGTGGAATCATCGATTACAAAGTTTCCTAACAAATGTGCTAAACATTTGCAAAAAAGTCAAAGAAAAATTAGTGCATATGAAAGCCCACACAAGTGTTATTTATTACACAAAAATGAAGTTTCATATGGAGTTTCTGTTCTACGAAATGTAGAATGTGTTTGTAATGGGATCCAGCTCCGTTGATTATTTTTTCCCCTTGCCTTTACAAAAAGAAATTC
Source organism: Monodon monoceros (assembly GCF_005190385.1). Classification (NCBI taxonomy): domain Eukaryota; kingdom Metazoa; phylum Chordata; class Mammalia; order Artiodactyla; family Monodontidae; genus Monodon; species Monodon monoceros. The sequence continues at coordinate 5,361,472 of NW_021703774.1, read as the reverse complement.
TAGAATAGAATGTTAAACCATTCTTATAAAACCAAGTAAGAAAAGGAGTTTAACAATGAAAATTATATCAATAAATATATATATGGTGAGAAGTATCTGAATTTGCCAATTTAAAAGTAATGTGTTAAAAGTCAACTGATGAAATCACCCTAATATCAAGGGTAGTTGTATCTAAACTAAGCAGCAAGAAGTATTAAAAAGATTAGCAATTATAATCAGTAGGCATGAGTTTCATTACTAATTTTATGTATTCCCTTCTTTATATGCCATTTTGTTAATGAATTACTTTTTTGGAAAAAAAGAATCATACGGTACATGCGGATTCTATTACTTTAGTATCTTTATTGTGAAGTATATGAGTGAATAAAATATGAATGTACTGTATTTTAAAATAGTTATAATTACCCATGTCAAGAAGTAGAGCATTCCCAGCATCCCCCAAATACCCTTGCGTTTCTTCTAGATTAATACCCCTTCCTTTCTTCTAGAAGAAAACATTACCTTAATATTTATGGTAATTATATTTTTGCTCTTCTTTAATACTTTTTAACCGTCTATATACACGTACCTATTATATATGTCTGCTCATAACTACAATTTTCTGAAAAAAGTAAGGATTCAATTTTATTCCATTTCACCTCCGCTGGTTTCTAATTGCTAAACTGCCAGAGTGGGTTTCAATTTGCGATTGTCAATCACATTTACACAATACACTTGACCTCTCCAGTTCCAAGGTTACTGAGCTTCAAGAGATAATACAGAATAGGAGTATAGCAGCTGGTACAAGAGCTTGATGAAGATTTCGGAAACCCGGACACATTATCTCTTTGAATTTGTAGTTAATAACTAACCTCCTTACTAGAGTGAAAACACTTTGAGAGCAGATATTTTCTCTCTTTATCCATTTTTTTTTCCTTCAGAGCTTATATTAGTGCCCAATATTTCCTGAATTTAAGAAAGAATAGTATTAGAGAATGCAGTGCAGCAGTTAAGAATAATATAGTAAAGTATAATTATTTATCTGGAAAGTTCTTCTTACAAATCTATGTAGATTTAATTTTCTGTACAGTAAAATATATATCTTATATATATTAAGACTTACATTTGCAGATAAATGAAGGCTAACAGTGATATTATGATTAATAATAAGAAATATACATTTTGGCCTTAATCCATGGTTCCTGGCACACAGCTCCAAAACTCTTATAATTTCCTAATTAATACAGAGCAAAGGAAGTATCTTTTGTTGATAATTTTTGGTCTTTTGTTCTCAGTCCTGAAATAACTCCAGAGGACAAGAGGTGAAAGTAGTGTCTTTTGTTATTCACAACAAGCCTCTTTCAACCACACCTAAGTTTATGTTAATGAGGTGATTTTTGGAAAGGCCCTAGAGAACCAAATGATGGGGGCTGATTGCCAGGAGGAACCGACCACTTGATTAGAAGGTTGGAACTTTTAGTCCCACCCTCCCCACCCTACCCCAGTCCCCAATCTCAGGGGTTCTGGGAAGGGAGGCGGAACTGAAGGTTTAGTCAGCCACCAAGGGCCAGTGATTTGATCAATCGTGTCTATGTAATGAAGCCTCCATAAAAATCCCTAAAGAATGGCATTTGGAAGCTTCCAGGTTGGTGAACACAGGATGGTGCTGGGAGAGTGACACACCTGGAGAGGACATGGAAGCTCCACACCCCTTCCTCCAAGTCTTGCCCTATGCATCTCTTCTATCTGGCTGTTCCTGAGTTGTATCCTTTCATAACAAGCTAGTAATCTAGTAAATAAAAAAAAAAGGAAAGACTTACATTTGGATGGACCTGTATAGTTTTTTTTTTTAATAAAAAATAACCTAAACATACTGCATGTTTAATAGTTATTTAAACACCTATTGTGTTTTAATTTTTTTGTAGATTGTCAAGAACCCCCTCCAAGAAAAGAAAGAGAAATTCTGTCAGGTTCTTGGACTGAACAAACATATCGAGAGGGCACTCTGGCTACGTATAAATGCCACCCTGGATACAGAACTCTTGGGAGTATTGTAATGGCATGCAAGGATGGAAAGTGGCAATCTCTTCATCCTTCGAGGATATGTCAGAGTAAGTCGTTCCTACATTTGTGAAATCTGTGAAAACTTTTAGTTGTGAAAATACTGGGTGCTACTATGGAAACGCTGGCTGAATTCTATCACTATTGTCATTTAAATACAAAATGATACATCCTCATTATTTTCTTTTTAACTTTTTATTTTATATCGGAGTATAGTTTATTCACAATGTTGTGTTAGTTTCAGGTGTACAGCAAAGTGATTCAGTTATACATACACAAGTATCTATTCTTTTTCAAATTCTTCATCGTCATTATTCTTAACAAGGTGTTGTCATCTTCCAAAAGGTACAGATAACTTTGCCATTTTTCACTTTTCCATATTTTCAATTCTGTCCTCTAATACAATATCAAATATCCCTGTCCTCGAACTCATGTAAATTGTTACTCCCCGTGCTGCATACTAACATTACATCCTTTTTTTTTAATTTTAGAAAAGCCCTGCGGACACCCTGGAGACACTCCATTTGGTTCTTTCCATCTTGCAGTAGGAACTCGGTTTGAATACGGTGCAAAGGTTGTTTATACCTGTGATGAGGGGTATGTAGCCAATAGAAAAAGAGGCTTCTAATTCAGATAATTCATAATGGAAATAGTAAATAGAAACTGTACTAATTTATGTGTTTAAGGTTACTATATTTTTCTATGAACATATTTATAAGTAACATACAAGCAACCTGAAAATTTAAACTATAATGGAAATGATTATATATTGATACAATTATCATCTCCTCAACACTGAAAAATTAAAATGAATTATGATTACTCTGGGAGAGTGTAGTTATAGGAGAGTGGGAAAATAGCATGCATATAAATAAAAATTCACTGCAATGAGTCCTCACTACATTCTATTATGTGCAGAGCATTATAGGAGTTTGATATGTCAGGGGGATCAAGAAATTACACATGGAATCATTATTCTCTTTCCATTTATTTCTTGAATTGAGGCAGTAAAATAAAATATTTTAAAGCTTAGGCTTTGGAGTAAGCCTATATTCCAAAACTCTACCACTTAATAACTATATGTATATTTTAAAAATATCTCTTTACTCCCATGTCCTCACTTATAAAAGCAGAAACATATCAAGTGCATCACAGGATTGGTGGGAGAAATAAATACGACACACACTTGTGGCCCTTAGAAGAGTTCCTGGGATATTGTAAACACCCAATAAATATTAGTTCTTATAACTTAGTCTCTCCTTGGTCACTACCAGAGGGAGATTTTTCAAAGAGTTTTTGCCCCAATCTCTGAAATATCCCTTTCCAATCCAGGCTAATCTTGTCCCTTTAAGTTCCACCCTTGACCTAGCAAAAGGGGTCAAAACTCATAAACTTCTCCTACTAGATTCCCTGAATTTCAGTAATAAATAATATTTATAAAATCTCAGTAATAAATATATTTATAATTATAATATCTATAATAAAGAGGTTAGTGACATACATGCTTTGACTCTGACTCTGTTTAACTCATCTTTGCCACGTTCGTCTTGTATTAACTATGGATAAACTGTCATAGACCCTGTAAGAGCAACTGTCTCCACCACCCAGCTTGGGCTCTCAACAGGACTAGATATTTGTCAGTGAAATAAAAGTCCTTGGACTGTTGTAAGGTCAGCATCAGAGGGGATATAAGTCTTCTGACCCAATAGTGGAATCTGAACATAGAGTGGGTTTACTGTACCCACGGTTTCTGCCAGCCAACCCACCCTGTGTGTCCCCTTGTCCCATCCCCCTTTTGTCTGCTGTGCACCCATTTAGCTGAATACTAGCCACTTACCAGAATACTCAATATGGAAGACCAGTTTGATCCTCCTACAGGGAGGGAGTCTTATAAGAGGCCCTCTGCACAGTGTTTCTTGTATTTTGCCAGCTTGGGGTTGCAGAAACACAAGCCCTTACTTTTCTCCAAACCAACATTTGGACAATCTCTCTATCTTTCTCTCTCCCTCGATGTACATGGGCCCTAGCATTACTGACCTTTTCGAGTCGTCTTAACAAGGGTCCTTCTGCCCGGTGTTCTTTCAGCCAATAGAATGAGACTGAGTTGGGTTCAGAAGCAAAGGAAAGCTTCATTTTTAAAAAAATTATTTTTTATTGGAGTATAGTTGATTTACAATGTTGTGTTAGTTTCTGCTGTACAGCAAAGTGAATCAGTTATACATATACATATATCCCCTCTTTTAGATTCTATTCACATATAGGTCAGATTGTCATACTGAGTGAAGTAAGTCAGACAGAGAAGGAAAAATATCATATAATATTGTTTTTATATGGAATCTTAAAAAAGGGTATCAATGAACCTATTTACAAAACAAAAATAGAGTCACAGATGTAGAAAACAATCTTATGGTTACTGGGGGGGAAAGGGGAGTGGGGAGGGATAAATTGGGAGATTGGGATTGACATATGCACACTACTATATATAAAATAGATAATAAGGACCTACTGTATAGCACAGGCATGCTTCATTCTCCCAACGGGTTGCAAGTGAGCAGGGCTGCTTTATAGGGTCTTGTCAGCTGGGAGGGGGCAGGGCAGCCGCTCTGCTCAGGATCCAGACCACAGTGCTGGGTGCAGCATCTCTGCACATGGCCTGATGCCGCCATCTTGGATGGAGTGTCGTGTGCAGGGTCTGCACATGGCCCTAAGCTGAAGTTTAGGGGCAGCCATTTTGAAGGAGGAACTCTAGTTTGAAGAGCCAGGTGCAATTCCTCTGCAGGTGCGACCCTGTGAGCCAGTGAAACTAGACTAAGCACAGCGTGGGTGGGGGAGGGGGAAAGGTTAGATTTATTCCCCAGATTCTAGTTTTATTCCCCAGGAATTGTGAATGGGCTTTGCTGGTGACGCTAGGCGGTTTTGTGTAGAATTTTGCAGAACTCCTGAGAGAGATTTGGACAAGTGGATGAGTCCCTGGTGTAGATGGAAAATATTCACCAGGAAATCTTCTTTCTCCGTTATAAGGTAGAGCCAAGAGAGGAACCAGAGAAGAACCTTTAATAACCAATTATTTTGTTCCTTCGTGTGACAGAGGCACAGAGTAAAAGTTTGACTTCAAGTTCTGTGACTCCCATTTACTCTGTTGAAATGTTTTCTTCCTGTAGAGAATTAGGAACAAATCAATCCCAATCCAAGAAAGACACAGTGTTTTTTGAAGGAGAAAATTTCTTTTACTTGTGTAATTTGCAGAACAACTCTTATTTGCAGACAAAGGAAACATTTGTCCACGTAGAATTCTTTAGAAGTTCATGAAAGACCATTTTTCAAAATTCTCTCTTTTGTGGTTATCAAAATGCCTTCCATTATTTACTTTTTGAGAAAAAGGTTTTGTTTGTTTGTTTTGTTTTTTGCCTCCAACCGTCCAATGTAATAAATATTGAGAAGGATGCTTTGCCTTCATCTGAAGCATCTGGGGATGACTGCACACTGTACACCTGCCCAAGGACCTTGCGTTAAAGTACAGCATCTTGGTTTTAAGATCAGACTTGATGAGTTACTATAATTCGACATTGAATGACTTCTATAAGCCAACTTGACTCAGTGACTGCACTCTGGAAAGCATCTCGGATCTCGGGGATGGAGACAGGGAGATGGAGACCAGTGCTGAAAATAAGCCACACTAAGACATTTTTGTTAGCACTATCCTTGATCATGTAAAAAGCCCAAAGCATCCAGAAAATATCACAATCATGGAGGGTAGGAGTATGGATAGAAATATGGAAAAAGAGTGGACGGGGGTGACATACAGTGACCTGTTGTTTACTGTCATGTTTTTATCTTCTGTTTTTGGTGATTGTTCGTGGAGCTTATTACATTGTTAAATGTACCTCATTAGTGAAAAAATAAATTAATGAAGGAATAAAGGTGCATTGTGCATGAAACAGTAATGAGTTTGTGTCATGAACCAAGGGTTATGATTATTCCAAGTCCATACACCTGAGGGTTTGAGGGCCTTTCTTAAGAAAGGAAGGAGGGAAGTATATGCTGTTAATTTTCCATGAAATGGTATCAAACTTAAAAGTGGGCATAAACATGCATTAGCTCACAACTCCGTTATTGTTGGTTTTCAGGTATCAGATGCTGGGCGAGATGAATTTCCGTGAATGTGAATCAAATGGATGGACCAATAATATTCCCATATGTGAAGGTAGATGTAAAACTGATTTACAAGTATATTAAAACATATACTTAAAATATTAGGATTTTTTGAAATGTCTTACATCAAATATTCATAAAGTCTATAATTAAATATTTCTTACTGAAATTATTTTTGTGGATTCTACTGTAGTACAGAGTGGATATCTAGTCCTTTTATTGCTACAGTATTATGTGTTTCAATAACCAAATATAAATACAGGCTCATCTGATCTAATGGTTAATGTATTACAGATTAGAAAAATCTATTTTTTTTTCCTTTTGGATTCTAACCACTAGAAATAACACAAATATCACATAAAAATGAAGCTGAGAATTTCAACTTTATTCATGAAGAGGCACTCCCCCAAATAACGACCCCAGTGCAGGGATCTCTGGTAGCGGCTGAAGTGGAGAACATGATTTAGCCACCTCCTCCCTCTTGCCTGGCAAGGGTAGTTTTCCTCTGGTCTTAGTTGTACTGAAAAGAGGCAGGAACTAAGGAAGACCTCTGTCCTTTCTTACTGATCCATAAAGCAAACAATGAGAATGAGAAAATGTACATCCTGTTCCCAAATTTTGAACTAGTAATTCCAGTCTCTAGTCATCATGAAAATAAGAGATCAATCAGAATTGTTTTTCAAAGTTCCATGGTGAGGAGTAAGGAGAGAGGGAGAAGAAGAGAGAAGGAAAGGGAGACAGAGAAAGAGAGAGAAAAACAAGGAGGAAGCGGAAGAGGGAGAAGGGGAGGGGGGAGGGGGAGGAGAAAAAACATGATGACTCAAAAATCCCATTGTCTGAAAAAGAGAGTGGATCTTTCATCTGCGGAAATGAGGGGAAGGACATCAGTGTTCTAAGGAACATCCACATTGGAATCACCTGGGGTGCTTCTTAGAAACTGAAGTTTTTGGTTAGTAAAGATGTATGGAATCAGTATCCCTGGGGTGGTAGGGCAGCCATAGAATTTCCATTTAACAAGTATCCTGGGTGATCATTGTAAAATAAAGATTGAATATCATAAGCTAAGGGATACTGGAAAATATTAAGGAAAATCAAAAAAGTGCTCAAGTTATTTTGATATGGAAAAAGGAAAATTAAAGACTATTTATTTATTGAAATAAACATAATCAGAAAGTTTGCTTTTACACCTTTTAGGGATACAGTTTTATATTATTGTGGGACTTAAATGGAAATTTTGTATTTAATTATCCCAAACTTTATATTTCTCAATTATTTAAGAAACACTTGTTTGCTACTACAAAATATATAAACTGTCATTCAAAAATTCAAAGTAGTAATTTTCTTTGTTCATTCTCATAGAAAAGAATCAGATAAACTTACAGTTTTCTTTTGTTTGTTTTTTTGGGGTCTTTTTACTTAGTAGAATTTATTTCTGGCTAACAGGTATATCAAATACATCTTTAAAAAATTTAATTTTCTCCAATCTTGCTATTCGTTATATATATATGTTATATTTCTATATACTCATTTTTCATAATAAAATTTTCCAATTCTGTTAGAAAAATTTATATTTATTTTTTCAGTTGTTAAGTGTTTACCAGTAACAGAACCAGAGAATGGGAAAATTTTCAGTGGTGCCCTGGACCCAGACCAAGTATATATTTTTGGACAAGCAATACAGTTTGAATGTAATTCAGGCTACATACTTGATGGACCTAAACAAATACATTGCTCAGCAGATGGTATTTGGAGTGAAGAAAAACCGAAATGTGTAGGTAAGATACACTTACTGTTTGATTATTTGAATGAGTTTAGTTTTTTTTCATGAAAATATGCCTTTCAAAACACTGTGCATCCTACAGAATCTGAAAAATACTAACTCACTAGCATTTATTCAGCACTTACTATTTCCCAGTAAGTGATCTAAGTTCTTTACACGCGTCATCTATTTTACCTTCCAAATGACTATGTGATTTATGTACTGTTTTCACCACTATTTTATAATTGAGGAAATCATGGTGCAAAGAAATTAAATCACATGTACAAAATTATCATGGCATATATGGTAGAGGTAAGATTTAAACGTAGGTTATCTGACACTAAAGTCCATGCTCTTAACTATAATTAAATTGTAATTGACTCTTATGACTAACATAAAATCTTAAGCATTTCTGCTACAAGTTTAATATTAAAACTCCAGAATAGGTCGTTTTTTTATTTGAAAAACTATCATTATTTATTTCTATTGATGTGTCATGATCACATTGTGTTTTTGAATAACACTTCTAGGAAGTGCCCCTGTTTTATACTTGCCCTGGGAGTTTAGCATAAATATTGCTGAACTGAATTGAATCCACTAAATAAATCTTTGTCTTTAAAAAAAAGTTCCATAGTTAGCTAGAAGTTAGCATTTCTTTACTTTTAATACTACTGACCTGTGCCTGATGGCCAATATGATGATTCTGGCTTTTGTAATAATATATTTTGGTCAATTTATTTAAAAGTACCATACTTCGTTTGACCAGTATTTCTTTGGCAGAGATTTCTGCCATATTTGTTTTTTAACATTATCTAAAATCCCCAAATTATTTACACTTTCTTAGTCTAGTCTGTCCTACAGTGAGATGAAGAGAGAAGCGTCCCGCTTCCCAGGAAGTCTTTTTTACAAAACTAGGTCTTCGAGTTAATAATGGCAAACATATCTATATTCAGTGTAGCAATTACTGTATACTCTAGAGGTTCATGGATGGGACTTATTTCTTGCGACTAAATTTCTGTGGTTAGTTAAACCTTTCTGGAATGACTGATGCAGAAGATAAGTCTTAAAGGAAGAATGAGAATCTTTCAGATGAAGTTGAGGAGGGCAAAAGCAAACCAGTCAGAAGAAGTTAGTGGAGAGGAAGGGACAATGGCCTTGAGGCCTCTTTGAGCATGAAGCTCCCCTATTCCCACTGTTCTCAGGGACCTTAACTTAGGATGCAGGCAGGGAAGAAGTTAGTGATGGAGTGAAGATTGGCAGTCCAAGGTTCTGCGGGGCTACATACACCATGCTGAAGAATTAGGCTTTTATACAGACTGAATTGGGAATCAATGAAGCATTTTAAATGGAACAATAAAGTGACAAGAAGAAAAGATCATTAAGTTACAAACAGGAAAAAAAGATTAAGATGAAGGGAGAATAAGATCTGGGAAATTAGTCACTGTTGCTGGAGTCCCAGAGAAAAATTTTGGAGTGACGATAGTGTGAAAGATGATGGCCAGCTCTTTATTTTTTTTTTTTGGACGGAAAACTTGGATGGATAGCAAAACCACACAAGCTGATCAGTTGCTTTCTGGAGATGTAATAACAATGAGATATATTAATTTCTTTGACAAAGTGTTTTGTCAATAATTACTCTATTATCAATAACTAAAAAAGTATGTAATTTTTACAGGTCACTCAGTGAAAATACATATCACATTAAACCTATTTCTTTTTTTCTTTCTTTTTTTTTTTTTTTGCGGTACACGGGCCTCTCACTGCTGTGGTCTCTCCCATTGCGGAGCACAGGCTCCGGACACGCAGGCTCAGCGGCCATGGCTCACGGGCCCAGCCGCTCCGCGGCACGTGGGATCTTCCCGGACCAGGGCACGCACCCGTGTCCCCTGCATCGGAAGGCAGACTCTCAACCACTGCGTCACCAGGGAAGCCCTAAACCTATTTCTGTATTCAATATTATATATATACAGTTGATGAATGTTACTGGCCACTATTTATTTCAAGAGGACTAATTTATCCCCAAACTAAATAAATTAGCAACATGATTTAAATCAGAATTTTTACTTACTTCAAAAATGAATGTTAAGAACAACCGATAAATTATTCACCAAGCATTCAAGTCAAAACAGGACTTTTGTTTAGTTGTCTGATTTACCTAATGGAAACAAGAGTTGTATCTTTATATAATTATGTTTGGGACACAGTCCTTTAATATATAACAAACCTGTTGGAATTTAATCCCTTTTCTTTAGAAATTTCCTGCAAACAACCAACCATTTTAAATGGTTATCCTATACATCGGAAGGAAATTTATAAAGCAAATGAACGAGTTCAATATAAATGTGGAAGAGGTTTCGGATATGGGGAAAGAGGAGATGCCGTATGCACTGAATTTGGATGGACCCCAGTTCCTTCATGTAAAGGTAATGCTATGCTTCTCTTCTATATCTTTTGCTGTATATTTTTACCAGTTGTTTTAATTCATATACTCCTTATGGTTAAGCAGTTTATTTTTTCTCACAATGGAGTATTAATGTTTATAGGAATCAACTATTACAGAGACATAACATTTTATGTGTGCAAGGCCTGTTTTGAGATCAATTGGTGTGATTCTCTCACTCTGAAGATACACATAAACAGGACCAGAAAAGTTCAATAGCTCATTAAATCTTTGGTCTATGGTCACAAAGCAAATCTAGAGCAGAGCCAGGACTGTAACAGGTTTCCCAATCCCCAGGTATATATACCTCTCAAATAATTAGAGTCCTCTCATAAAGCCCAACATTTCACTTTAAAAAGTAAATTATATTAATACCAGATGAGGTAATCCTCCATGGATAATGGAATTAAGTAGAAGAAACTGGAGATTTCATTAAGCACAGGCTTCATATGAATCAACTGTGGTGATGGTGCTGAAAACAGCTCCTCTTTTAGGCTTTGTAAGGGAAGGATGTTACCCAGACTCAAAGAGTTCATTTCAACTGTGCTCTTTGCCCACCAGAAATTATGTCTGCTTTTTTGTTTTCTGCTTAGCCTACCTCATTTAGAAAGGGATAGTTTCAACTATCATGGCTTAGAAGAGAAAAATATATCAATAAATAGTTGAGGAATGTAAGAAGTCATAAGAAGAGCAGGCAGATACAGCTATAGCATGGTAATAACAGTGTTGAGTTATTTGCAAACACTTATGAAAAGGAAGGAGTTAGCTTTTGATGAGGGCTGCTTCACCGAGTAAAACAAGTAACGGTATTGTCACACATGACATCCGAGACAAGTGACTTCCTAAGAGGGTGACTTTTACAGGTATTGCCACACTGTGATCTTCACCTCTTAAGAGCCCTCTGAACTTTAAATCATGCTATTCGTAATAACATATATAAACCTTGCTTTGGCGATCCTCTTTTACAAAAACTAGAGATAGCTTTTGAGCTGATTTTATTCTTAAAAAAATTTAGTTGAGCCCACAAACAGCTCCTTGGAAAATACATCCTCCTGAATGACCTTCACTTTCAAGCATTGTTAAGAAAATATTTAGAAGGAAGTTAATGAACACAAGACAGTGATAACTGTTACCGAACCAAAACTTGGGTCTGCTCACCTGCACACAGTAAAGCTAATCTACTGACACCAGGTTGTGGTGAAGGGAAGTGCAGCATTTATTGTAAGGCACCAAGCAAAGAGTCCAGGGCAGCTAGTGCTCAAAAAGCCCAGCCTCCCCGATGGGTTTCAGCAAAGCATTTTTAAAGGCCGGGTGAGGGAGAGGTGTCTCAGGGTATGTGATCAGCTCCTGCTGATCAATCAGCAGAATAGCCGATCGTAACCAATCAGTCATCTGATTGGTTGATGGTGAGGTAACAGGGCAGTGTCACAGGGGTTAACATCGTCAGTCCTCAGGCTCCAGTAGGTCTGGGGACTACATGCTCATGGTCATCAAGTAGTTAACATCTTCCATTTGGTGGGGTTTTCAAATGTGTAAAACAACTCAGGAAATGTGCATCAGATACTATTATCTAGGAAGTTCAGAGAGGAACTACAGCAGAGGATATGGAGGAGGGGTCTGTCCCGGGAAGGCCCCACAGGGTCCTGCTCGGTTACACAACCATATGAGATCTGTGTGAGGCTGATGCTGTGTGGAGTCCAGCTGTTTATCTCCATGGCATTCGTGGCTCCTGAGCAAAGAAGGTGGATGCACAAGTTCTCTGGTGTCAAACTCTGCCATATATGCTACTTCCAGAGCCCCTCTTCTATCCATCCAATCACCAAAATAGATCTTATAAACCACTTATTTTATATCAGGACTCTTGTCCTGTATTGAGGATAAACATTAGAATAAAGTTTCAATGAATTCCAGGTTTCAGTGAATTCCAAGTAAAGCTTCAGGAATTCAATTTTACTTGGACATAAGACTCAGGATAGCATGACGTAGAAGTCATTGAATTATTCCTTTTTCTTGGTCACTTACCTACCTACTTAAAACTGTTCCTTAGAACAGATCCGTTTTAGTAGTGGGAAATCTCTGTTTTTCCCACAGTGTTACTACAATTTCTAGGCTTACTTCTCTTAAAACTAGACTCCTTTACACACACACATTAAAGAATCCACATTTATAAGACATTTTCCTTTTAAAAGTTCATTTTCCCAGTCACAAGTCGTAACTTAAAAATTCAAGACTGTATGCTTTAAGGTCCTGCTTTCTTTAGCGAGAGAGATACCAGGATTAGAATTGGTACTCTCTCTTTTACAAGATAATTTGCTAAAGATCAATATAAGTAAAGAGTGGTTCACCCCAAATTAGATAAGCATGCTCTGTCTCTTAAAGATGCTTCATTTTATTAAAATGCAGTTTACATTAACTAGATATAGAGAAGTCTTTTATTAAAAGAAACTCCACTCTCTTACCTCAGCTAATGACACAAATACCTCTCCCTATTTTCATGGTACGTTGGAAGGATCTACCTGCTGATAATGATAAATTCCAGATCTACATATCTTATTTTGTAGAACTCTATAAGAAATTTGGAATTAAGTCATAAAAGTAAATTTAAATAAAATAGTCTAGGATAAAACACTTAAATTGTCTTCTATCTGGTCTATGATTTGTACATGTCAGGGGTTTTATTTGAGGGTGATTTGTCAAAACTTTAGTCTCTGTATCCAATAAGGGATAGTCTCTGACAACAAGTCACTCACAGGAATAAATAAAAGTACCAAGACCTGTTAAATAAAAGCCACCTTTGATGCAAATCTCTCTGTTCCCTGTACAGACTGGATTTTTTATGATTCTCAACAGAGTGTTAACCTTGAATTAATTATTCTTATTTCAAATGCTTAATGGTTGCTTCTAAAAGTAGAAAAAATTTGGCCTTACATATTCAGACAGTCTCAAATATTATTATTATTATTATTTTAATAGAAGCACCTACCTAGGCTAACTTCTCTTAAACATTGCCCTGGCAATGTTTTAATAACATTATTTATTTTAATGGAGATCATGATTATTTTAATGGAGATCCCTAGAAGTTCTTCTACTCTTAAATAATTTAACAGAATCTCCCAATATTATTTAGTAGGTATCTTAGTGAAACACGTTTATTTATATATTGTGACTTTTGAGTTCAAACTTTGGTACTAAGTTCAGCTGTAGCATGAAGTAAAAACTAAGACATGGGGCTTCCCTGGTGGCGCAGTGGTTGAGAGTCCGCCTGCCGATGCAGGGGACACAGGTTCGTGCCCCGGTCCGGGAGGATCCCACATGCCGCGGAGCGGCTGGGCCCGTGAGCCATGGCCGCTGAGCCTGCGCGTCCGGAGCCTGTGCTCCGCAACGGGAGAGGCCACAACAGCGAGAGGCCCGCGTACCGCAAAAAAAAGAAAACAAACAAAACTAAGACATGTAAACTGGACTTCAATGTGTATATGAAAATATGATAGATATAGCAGAATGAAGTGAAAGAGAAAAAACAGAAAAGAATAAATGAACACATTTAAGGTTCATTTGAAGTTAGTGTTAATTAGTGAAGACCTATTTCACATAAAACTTGTGTTTAGGTGATCACATGTAATTTCTATTATTTCTAATATAATCGTTGCTAATAAATATATTATCATGTTAGCAACAGAGGCATACTGAAGCTTATCTGGCAGAATGGAATATAAAGTTAAGACCAGTTAGGAGACTACTGTACTACCTCTAAAAGCTGACCATACACAGTGGAGGTGTCTTATGAAAGGGAGGAGATATATAAGCAATATATACCAACTTTATATATACCAATATAAGCAGTAATACCAACTTTATAGAACATGGTGTTTGACTGAATTTTGAAGTGATGTGGAGGAAGGAATATAGGGGTAAATTTCCAGGTTCTTGTGTCACAAATTCCAATGTTATATACAGGAAGAAAAGCATATACTGAAAGAAGGATGATGATTTAGTTTGATATATGATAAGCTGAGTATGCTTTTGAGTTTTACACATGGACCTGTCCAATGTGAGCTGCAACTGGATATATGGACTGAAGAATTTATTAGCATAACAGGGAAGCTTTTTGTCATGGACAAGTCTTGAATTACACAGAGAATATGATGAGGAAAACAACAAAATCAAGGACAAATAATCATGTAGATCCAAGTACAAGGCATCTCTCTTCATTCATACAACACTTACAGGATCTTCAGGGAAGATGTTTCTGGCGTGGTGATAAGCATCGCTATGAAGATTTAGAGGAGAATCGTTCAAGACACAAGGAGCAGAAAGTGCAAATGATAGGCATAAGCTTGGCATGTGTGAAAACCAGACCAAAGGCTAGTGTGGTGGTAGCACAGAAAATAAGTAGGGAAGTGGTAGGGGATGCGATTGGAAAAGTAGGCTGGGCCTAAGAATTAAGTGGAGTGGTGGAAGAGGAGTAACTATAAGTAAACTAAACAAAATTAAATCGTGTTGTTCAGACAAAGGTTAGGAGAAGTAGGACATAAAAAGGTAATGCACTGGAGAACTTCAAGAAGTCGGTGATCAGCGGTGTCAAATATTACAGAGTTTAGCTAATAATATACACCAGACACTGTAATATGTGGAATACAAAGATTTTTGAATTTGGAAATTGGAGGATATTGGTGACTTCTGTCAGAGCAATGTCAGCACAATGGTGGTGTGAGAAGCCAGATGGAAACAGGTTGAAGAATAAATGGGAGGAGGAATAGAATACCTTAGTGTAGTGTAAGTGTCTGCGACATTAAACTTTTGATTGCCAAAGCATACATTTTTTTTTTTTTTTTTGCGGTACGCGGGCCTCTCACTGTTGTGGCCTCTCCCGTTGCGGAGCACAGGCTCCGGACGCGCAGGCTCAGCGGCCATGGCTCACGGGCCCAGCCGCTCCGCGGCATGTGGGATCTTCCCGGACCCGGGCACGAACACGCGTCCCCTGCATCGGCAGGCGGACTCTCAACCACTGCGCCACCAGGGAAGTCCTCTATGTTCTTCCTTTAATCACTGCAGCTGTGGGGAAGAGAATATAAAAATTCACACAATGACTGTTACAGTCACAATGACTGTTCCTCCCTAAAGGAAAACATATTACTTCCATATTCATTTCGTTGTCCTATGCAAGCCATGTGTTTATGTCTACTTCAAAGGGGCTGGGGTATACTATCCAACCAAGCGTCTGGAGGGAGGAGACTCAGAATATTTGTAAATAGTACTTGTGAGAATGACAGAAGCTGAGGAACTTGCAGAAAGTGGAAAGAATAGCTGAAGTGATAGACCAAGAATTCATTGCCAGGTATGGAATATCATGAAGCATGTGTTGGCTTTGGAGAAAGAGGATTCAAGAATCCAGGGGGCACAAATACATTAGATGAGAAATACAATGGAGGGAAATACGAGTGATACAGCAGGAAGGGTATGAGGCTGTGCTCATTTTAGTGACATTTTGTGCTGTACTAAGAACAAATAACATCCACTTTTATATTTTTATATGCTTGATTATTTTTAATGGATAGTTATTTCTATATTGTACACATACCTTTTTTCTTTTCAGAAATAACATGTGATCCTCCTTATATTCCAAATGGTATTTACACACCTCAATTAGCCAAATATAGAGGTGAATATGAAATCACTTATGAGTGTAAAAGTGGCTTTGCTCCTGTGATCCAGGGAAATGTAGCAACGTGCACCAGCCAGGGCTGGTCACCTGCTCCAAGATGTTCCTGTAAGTTTCACTCATATCTTGACCTACTTCTTAATTCTGAAGTTTCTTTCTCTTAAACACACAAAAATGGGGACAGAATAAATCCAAGTATTTGCCCTACTGTGTATGCAAAGTAGAGGTTTTAGAGGCATTCTTCGCTTTTCAAAGTAGACAGTTCTAAGGAGGAATAAAAACATTTTTGTAAACTAAAAACTCTTTAAATTTTTTGCTACTCAAAGTTAAATATATGTCTGTGTGTATGAATATATAATTCTCGAATATAATTCTAATATCTGAACTAAAACATTGAGTAAGACTTACATCACCTAACACCTAGTATATTAGTTATCTAGTGCTGTGTAAAAATATTCTCCCAAAACATATGGGCTTAAAACACACCTTTATATTCTTAGAGCTCCTATGGGTCAGGAATTAGGAAGTGGCTTAGTTGGCTAGCTCTGAATCACACTTCTTGGCTTGCAGTCGGGGTGCTGGCCTGGGCTGCAAATCACCTGATGGCTCATTTGCTTCCTAGGCTCTCTCACCTGGCTTTGGGCGGGAAGCCTCAATACCTTACCACATGGGCATCTCCGCAGATTGCTTGAGAGGAAGCTATCTTTCTCCAGAGCTAGTGATCCCAGAGAGGGCAGGAAGTTTCCATACCATTTATGACCTGGTCACACACTGTCACCGTCACTTCAGCCATATGTATTCTTTAGAAGTGAGTGACTAAGTCCAGCACATTCAAGTGTGGGGAGTTAGGCTCTAATTTTGGGAGGGAGGAATGTACAAGACATTGTGGAATTTTCTAAAACTATCACATTTAGAAAAATGTCACTCAACTGAACAGAGTATTTTATTTCTAGGGATGCTTCCTTTACCTTTTTTCAAGTGTTTTCTGTCTCTACAATCATATTCTTTTTCTTTATACATCACAGTTTATTGTAAAGATGCACTACAGTTAAACTCGATCTTGCATGAAAGAAAAATGTAATGATACAAATAATAGATCAGTGACCTCAATGTTAATTCCAGGCATAAGTCCAAAATGATTTTTCAAAGTATGAGTCCCTTAAAAAGGAAGCTATTATCAGTATGAAACAGATTTCAATGTGCATAAGAAATATAAGAGAAATATTTAATCATGTTAAAGTTTGGTTTATGAATATGGCAGATGAGCCTGACTGTACCTCAACGAGTTTATCCCACATGGGAACTTCCGAAGTTCTTGCAGACAGGATGGGGAAATTGACCAATTAGATGGTTTATCAGATATTCATAATTTCATTAAATAAACCTATCTTATTATCAGATTCAGGACTGTGTTCTCAGGCCTGCTCCATTCCTCTAGTTTAATGGTGTAGAGGAGATGCAGTACAAATTCACCGCTGGAATGATACAGGGGTGCTGAAAGAGAATCTGCATTAGGACAGATTCATCACTCAGAAAGACTCCCATGTGTGAGATTGGATCTAATAACATGAAATTGAACAGTGATAACTGTAAGATCCTGGGTTTGGGCCATAGGAGTCAGCTGCACAAGTACAGAAAGACTAGAAACACTTTTAAAAATTAGTGAATATTTTAATCAGTTTTGAGATCAGTCTGAGCCAACACTGTGATGGCACAGCCAAAGCTGCTCATGAGACCAGAGCTCGTGTTGGTAGAAGTGTTAGAGGGTAGTGAGGCTGTTGTAAGTCCTGCCAATGTTAGTGCTGATCTGAGCACAGTGGAATAGTACACGTGCTTCAGGAAATGATCTGGTTAGAGAGATACAAACGCATTCACATGTGACCGAATGAAAGACAAGAATAGGAACAGGGCTCGGGCCAGTGATAGTAATAATACTTACTTTCAATTATGCCCTCTGTGTGTACCTTTTGGAAACGAATCTCAATGGATTATTTAACTGTATTCATATTGTATGAAGAAACATAATGAAGTGGATAAACATACTAGTTCTGAAATCAGATCATCAGGATTCAAATCTCTGCTCTACAATTTAATGGCAAAGTTAATTGAGTTCTTTAAGATTTGGTTCTTGCAAATACAAAGACCCAAGCTTGCCCAACGTAGAATTATTGTTAAATATACATATCTTGACATAACATGATGGAATTTGTAAAATCCATGGAGGAGAAAATCTTCTAAATCTCCAAAAAGTAGTGTGAAAAAAACTAGTATGTTACTTAAAAAGAATGAGAGTAAATAAGCATTTCAATCTTAAAAGAGTGGGAAGCTTCACAAAAGTGGGGGAAATCTATCAATGATGAGAGATACAGACTATAGGACAAGAATCTATACCAAGAGAAGGTATCATTCACAAGTCTTTGTTAAAGAAAGACATTAGGATATGCAGAGATTCAAAGTTTATAATTCACATGGCAAGTCTGTAAAAACAGCTTGAAAGATTTCTGTAATCATACAAAAAAGAAAACGGATCATTGATCTTAAGGAAGATATAAATGGTAATGAATATTGTGTGTGCATGTTGTACATTTCTTTAATGTGTTGCATATGTGTTCTTTTAATATCATATTTCATGATGTAAAATAAATACTAGTGTAGTATTAAAAGTATTAGATTATTTCCAAACCATCCGATAAAAAGGGTAAATTTTTCTGAAAAATATTATATATAAAATTGTTATAAACAACATAACACTTAAGAATACATGTGAAAATCACTCAATATATAAGAATAACAATAAATGTAATTATATTATACCTCATTTAAAATATTTATAAGAAACAGTGAAAAAAACATCATTCTCCAATTAAAGTTAGAAATAAGCATTCAAGTGTTTCCCTTAATCGTAACCATTTGGATATTAAGAATTATTCATTCATTGTTCATTTCTCTGATTAGATAAAGAAGGGAAAATATACCTTAATATCTAGTTTGAGAGTTAAGTAAGAATGTTTTTTTTCTGTGTAATGTGATCAATGGATCAATGGATCAACTGTTGTGCTTCTCTACACTTATCACACATTTCCAATAAATAGAAAAGTAAACTAATGAGTGTTAATCTAAAAACAAAAACTTTTCCTACATTGACTTGGTCTGAGAATAAAAGCCAGGATCCTGATTTTTTGATGAGAATGAAAGAGAAAGGAAAAGAAGACAGATGAGCTGCATGATAAAATTTGTACTTTCATTTCTCGATTAAGATGCTAATTTAGTCAACCAAGGCTAGGACTTATGTACTTAAGGATAATTAAATCACTAGCTCTGTATAGTTTTCTACCAAGAGAGCTCACATACAAATTTTATGTAATGACCCACAAGACATAATTTGATCTTCGTTAGCAAGGACCTCCTTACATACCTCAGTCATCTGAGTTTTCTATAACTTTTCTTTTCCTAGAAACTCTAATGCAATGAGGGTAATTAAGCTAATAGGAATATAATTCATAGATGAAACATCTGATCTCTAACTTGATTGCTTACTAAGGTAAAACATTCATACCGTTTTTTTTTTTTTATTCCAAGTGAAACCTTGCGATTTTCCAGTAATAAAACATGGAAGGTTAATTTATGCATATAGAGAATACTTTCCAGCACGCTTACATCAACAGTTCCCCTATGACTGTGATCACTATTTTGTGCCACAAAATCGCCAGCCTTACCTTACATGCACACAAAACGGATGGTCTCCAGAAGTACCGTGCCTCAGTAAGTAAACCTCTTAATTTTATGTGTATAAATCTTCCAAAGAGTGGAGAAACAATAGCACATAAGTGAGTACAATTAAGTCTTACACAACAAAAATAAGGCCAAGGGTCAAGTTCTGTGAGCAAAAAGACCCAAATAAGCCTTCTTTTTATGAGGAGCTTTCCATGGAAATCGCATGAGAAATATACAGACTTTATAAGAATATTTGTATCATTTACACATATTGTAATTATAAAAACTAAAGATAAATAACATGGTATATTGATTTTTTTTTCTTTTTTAACAAACACGTGGTAGTAGCTTTCATTTTCATTAAGTTATTTGTTCTTTTTGAATACTAATGCATTGTCAGGTAAATACCATAAAGTTAATTTTTAATGTGCTATTTTACCAAATATATGTTATTTTTTTTCTTTTCTCTTGTCTTTATGATCCTTAGGACAATGTATTTTCAATTACTTGGAAAATGGACGTGGCCCATATTACGAAAAAAAACTGTTACAAGGTGAAACTGTAAGAGTTCACTGCTATGATGGCTACAGTCTTCAGAATAACCAGAACACAATGACCTGTACAGAGAATGGCTGGTCTCCTCTTCCCATATGCATCCGTGTCAGTGAGTAAACTGGTCCAAGATCCCAGTATATTTATAATTTTCTAAGACTCAGCTATATTATCCACTGCAAAATGTTTTTATCAACTTTTTCTTGTTTTGCCAAAGGACTTATTTAGTTTTATTTTTTACAAGTGTGTGTGAGTGTATGTACAGACTTCTTGATAAGTCTATAACAAAATAAATGTGCCTATTGATGGACATTAGTCAAGAATACAGGGGAAAAAGAAAAACACAAAGAAGAAACCTATAATAACAGAGAGATGTCAGCAAGATGGCCGAATAGGAGTTTTACTGTCTCTCCTGATACAAACTTTGACAATCATGAATCGATAAGAATATCTTTGTGGGATTCTAGGAGTCTAGCAGAGAAATGATAGCACACTGTTGGAGCACAGAGATTCAAGACTGAATGCATCAAAGATGGTTAGAGGAACAGTTTCACTTTACCTGCGTCACCTCTTCCCTAAAGTAGCACAGCTTAGTGCCCAGAGAGACCCCCTCAGCACAGGATTTCACCTGTGGGGGAAAATAAGAGCATGTGAGTAAGGGCCAACTTCCTCAACTTGCAATACTGATCAAAAGGCCCACTTCTCTTTTACCCTGTCCGGAATACTGGGGTAATCTGCATGACTGAGGGGTGGGGAGAGGCCAGGAGTACAGCATCCAGGGCTAGAATTCATCAAGAGACAAGGATCCTACTGACCATTTTGTAGACACCACCAGCTGGCTGAGGTAGAGGTGAAGAAGTTCAAGAAGATGACAGAGGTCCTGGGGCCCAGCATCATCAGGGACCTCGCTGTGGCAGGACTGGAGATGCAGGTAAAACTGCTCCAGAGCCTGGGCCTAAAATCAACCCTCATCACCGATGGCTCCACTCCAATCAACCTCTTCTTCAACAAAGCTTTGGGTCTGCTGGGGCTCAGGTCTGAGTCCCAGCCCCCAGCCAAGAAGGCAGCCTAGGGGCCCAGAGCCCAAGAGGGCTTGCTTCTCCCCTCCACTGCTGGCTCTCTAACTCTTAGAAGCAACATGTCATGCCTTAGCCCCCTACTGCACTGACAAATAAAGTTGACACTTCTGGGCATTTAAAAAAAAAGGAAGCCCACCCTCTAACCATTGCAGACACCTAGTTTGTGAATCCTTCTCACCCATGGGCACCCTCAACACATCCACATCCCCCTGCCCCATGGCCAGCTCCCTGTGTATGTCCCCAAGGTGGCGATGCAAACTTTTGCAGATGACTAGTGAGACATCTAGAAGCCAGCCTGACCCTGTGGGATTGTGAGAAAATACACAAACATGAGCATTTGTCATTGCCCCAGGGAAAGCAACCAGGAAGCTGTCAGCACACAGACTGGCTTTGCCAGATAGAGGGAAGCATACAATCTTCAAAATTCTCTCCCACAAGGGATCAAGATGTGTGGAACTGGTGTGTCCTTAAAAAAGGTCTGGAAAAGCCTGTAGCAGTGTGACAGAATGTATTTTCCTCCCCGGTCAGTCTGTAAAGACTGGAGGAAGCAATTGCTTCTTTAAGTGTGAAGACAGCAACAGGTGACTTCAAGAAACAAAAAAATCAAAGGACTACAATACAAACAAAGGAGCATATTAGTTTTCTGTTAACTGACCTCAAATAATGGATATGTACAATTTATCTGATAGATGCTTCAATATAGTTACTTTAAAGAACTTCACTGAGATGCAAGAAAACACAGGCAATTCAAAGAAGTCAGATAAACAATAATTGAACAAAACAAGAAGTTTAACAGTGAGATAGAAAACATAGAAAAACAAAACAGTAATTCTGAAAGTAAAGAATACAATGAATGAAGTGATAAATACAATGGAGAGCATCAACCATAAACTATCAAGCAGAAAAAAAAACTCATTTGAAAGTATCCTGTCAGAGTGAAGAAAGCCTACAGGAATGATTGGAGACCATCAAGAGAAACATTGTAGAGATTATGGGTGTCCCAGGAGAAGAATGGGAGAAAGAGCAGAATGTTTATTTAAAGAAATAATGGCTGGGAAGACATGGACATTCAAGATCATGCATTTCATAAGTCCCCAAACAGATTCAAACAAGAGATATTCTATATACAAGACACATTGTAAAAAACTGTCTAAAATCAAAGGCAAAGAGAATTTTTGAAGCTGAGAGAAAAACCTCCACAAACAAAAGGGATTCCCCATAAAGATATAAGCAGGTAAATAAAACTGCAGAAACACTGCACACCAGGAGAGAGAAGGATGAAATATTCAAATTACTGAAAGAAAAAAACCTGCAACTGAAGAATTATTTGCCTGGAAAAGCAGTCTTGTAGCAATGAACGGGATATAAAGGCTTTCCCAGACGAATAAAAACTGAAGGAATTCATTAGTACTAGATCTGTCTTACAAGAAATGCTGAAAGGAGTTCTTCAAGCTGAAAGAAAAGGATGTTAATTACTAATGTGAAACCATGAAAATATACAACACATACAAAATAATGTAAATTGTGATATCAAAAACAAAATAGGTGGGGAGGAAAGTGAAAGGGTAAAGTGTGTATGCAATCAAAGTGAATTTGTTATCAGTTACAAATAGACTGTTAAACCTGTAAGATATTTTGTGTAAGCCTTGTGGTAACCACAAAACAAAACCTATTTTAGATACATAAAAGATAAAGGAATCAAAGTGTACCACTACAGAAAATCATGAATTCTCATGAATTCTCTAAGAAAGGGTGCAAGAGAAACACCAAGGAACAATATTTACTATATAGTGGCCAGAAAACAGTTAATGAGATTGTATTAGTAAGTCCTTACCTATCAATAATAACATTAAAAGTAAATGCATTCTATTCTCCAATCAAAAGGCATAGAGAGTGCATTAAAAAAAAAAGAAAAGGGGAGAACAAACAGAAGATCCAACTATAAACTACCTAGAGGTAAAACTAAACTGAAACTCACTTCAGCATTTAGGACACCCAAAGGCTAAAGTGAATGAAAAGACAATATTCCATGCAAATGGGCATCAAAAAAGAGCAGGGATAGCAATACTTATTTCAGAAAAATAGACTTTTAGTCACAACTGTGAACAAGAGACAAGAAGGGATCAAATCAAGAGGATTTAACAACTGTAAATATATATGTATCCAGCATGGGAGCACCTAAGTACATTAAGCAAATTCTAACAGATCTAAACAGAGAAATAGCAGTATAATAATAGTAGGGGAGTTCAATACTCTACTTTCAAAAATGGGTAGGTCGTTCACCCAGAAAATCAATAAAGAGCAATTCGACTGGAACCAAACTTAAACAAATGTACCTAACAGACATATCAGAACATTCCATTCAACAGCAGAATATATATTCATCCTATGCATACACAGAACATTCTCCAGGAGAGATAACATGCTAGGTCACAAAACAAGCCTTAAAAACCTTAAGATGATTGAAAGTATACCAAACATTTTTTGGACCACAATTGTATGAAACTAAACAATCAGTAACAGGAAGAAAAGTAGAAAGCTGACAGTATGTGGAAACAAAACATTTCTCAACAATGGGTCAAAATAGATATCAGGGAGAAATAAAAATATATTCTAAAGGAAATGAAAATTTAAGCACAACAAAAGCAGTCCTATGAGGAGAATTTATAGTGATAAAATCATACATTAAGAAAAAAGGAAGATCTGCAAAAAACAAGCCAATTTTATACTCAAAGAAAAAGAACAAACTAAGCCTGAAGTTAGCAGAAAGAAGGAAATAACAAAGATCAGAACAGAAATATATGAAATAGAGGTCAGAAAATACAACAGAAAAGATCACAACATACCTGCTTTTGCAAAAATATAAACAAAATGAACAAACCTAAAGCTATATTAAGAAAAAAAAAGAGATAAAACTCATATAAGTTAAATCAGAAATGAAAGATGAGACATTACAATTGATGCCACAGCAATGCCAAGGATCATAAAAGACAACTATGAACTATCATATGCCAACAAATTGGATAACCTAGAAGAAATGGATAAATTCCTAGAAACTTATAATTCAACAATGCTAACTCATTTAACAATAGAAAATCTGAACAGAATAAAATTAGAAATAAAATTGAATCAGAAATTTAAAATCTCCCAATGAAGTAAAGCTCAGGACCAGATGATCTTATTGGTAAATTACACCAAGGATTTAAAGAATAAATGCCAATCCTTCTCAAACCATTCAACAAAACCCAATGGCATATTTTACATAAGTAAAATAAATAATCCTAAAATTCATATGGAAACACAAAATACCCCCTTTTCTTGAGAAAGAACAACAAAGCTGGAGGCATTACACTTCCTGATTTCAAACTATAGTTTGAGAGCAATAGTAATCAAAATAGTATGATTCTGGCATAAATAATAGACACATAGCCAATGGAATAGAATTGAAACCCAGAAATAAGCCCGTGTGTCACCTAATATTTAACAAGGCAATCAAAAATACGCAATGGAGGGCTTCCCTGGTGGCGCAGTGGTTGAGAGTCCGCCTGCCGATGCAGGGGACACGGGTTCGTGCCCCGGTCTGGGAAGATCCCACATGCCGCGGAGTGGCTGGGCCCGTGAGCCATGGCTGCTGAGCCTGCGCTCCGCAGCGGGAGAGGCCGCAATAGTGAGAGGCCCGCGTACCGCAAAAAAAAAAAAAAAAAAACGCAATGGGGAAATGATGGTGTCTTTAGTAAATGGTGCTGGGAAAACTGGATATGTACAAATAAGAATGAAATTGGACCCCTATATGAAAACACCAACAAAAATTAACTCTAAGTGAATTAGAGACTTAAATATAAGACCTGAAACCATAAATGTCATAAAAGAAAACTTGGGGAACTAGTTTCTTGACATTGGTTTGGGCAATGATATTTTTGATATGTCACCAAAAGCACAAGTAACAAAAACAAAATTTAAGTGGGACTGTATTAAACTAAAAGTTCTGTTCAGCAAATCAACAAATGAAAAGGTAAACTATGGAATTGAAAACCATATATCTAATAAGAGGATAATATTTTAAAAAAAGGACTTTTACAACTCAATAGCAGAAAAATCAAATAATCTGATTTAAAAATGAACAAAGGATCTGAGTGGACATTTTTCTGAAGAATACACGCAAATGGCCAACAAATACATGAGTAGATAGTAAAACAACTACTAATCTTCAGGGAAATACAAATCAAAACCACAATGAGTTATTACCTCACACCTTTTAGAATGTCTTTTATCAAAAAATATAAGTGTTGGGCTTCCCTGGTGGCGCAGTGGTTGAGAGTCCACCTGCTGATGCAGGGGACGCGGGTTCGTGCCCCGGTCCGGGAAGATCCCACATGCCGTGGAGCGGCTGGGCCTGTAAGCCATGGCCACTGAGCCTGCGTGTCCGGAGCCTGTGCTCCGCAACAGGAGAGGCTACAACACTGAGAGGGCTGCATACCACAAAAAAAAAAAAAAAAAAAAGTATATATAAGTGTTGGCAAGGATGTGGAGAAAAGGGAATCCTTGTACACTTCGGTTGGAGTTTAATTTGTTACAACTCTATGGAAATCAGTGTGGAATTTCCTCAAAAAAATTAATAGAACTTTCATATGACCCAGCAATCTCATTCCTAGGTATGTATCCAACAGAAATAAAATCAATATCTCAAAGACATATCTGCAGTCCCATGTTCATTTTAGCATTATTCACAGTATCCAAGCTTTAGAAACAACTTAGGGGTCAGCAAATAAATAAATAAATAAAAGAATAAATAAAGATGTGATCTATATATGTAAAATGGAATATTACTCAGCCACAAGAAAGAAAAGAAGTCCTGCCATTTGATACAACATGGACGAACATAGAGGACATTATGCTAAGTGAAATAAGAAAGAAAGAAAGAAGGAAGGAAGGAAGGGGGGAAAGAGAGAGAGAGAAAGAAAGGGAAAGAAAAGATTGAATTCATAGAAACAAAGAGAAGGAAGGAAGGAAGAAAAGGAAGGGAGAAGGAAGGAAGGAAGAAAAGAAGGGAGAAGGAAGGAAGGAAGGAAGGAAGAAAAGGAAGGGGGGAGGGAGGGAGGGAGGGAGGGAAGGGAGGGAGGGAGGAAGGAAGGAAGGAAGGAAGGAAGGAAGGAAGGAAGGAGAGAAGGAGAGAAGAAAAGAAAAAGGGTGGAATGGTAGTTACAAGGACATGAAGGTGAGGGAAATGGGGAGATGCTGGTCCAAAGGTGTAAGGTTTCATTTATAATATGAATAATTCTGGGGATGTACAGCTTGGTGATATAGTTAATAATACTATATTGTATGCTTGAAATTTGCTAAGAGAGTAGATTTACAGCATTCCAAGCACACATACAAAGAAAAGGTAATATGTGAGGTGATGGATGTGTTAATTAACCCTATTGTGATAAATGTATATGTATATCAAAACATCTCATTGTATACATTATACATATAAAGTTTTAATTGTTAACTATACATCAATTAAGCTAGGGGGATACCTACAACATACACAAAAGATAAAAAGAAAGTAAAAAATTACAAAACAATCAAATAACAATGAAAGGTAGAAAGACATTGAAAAAGCAATTGCAGAGTAAGCTAGTTAACAAAATATCAATAGTAAGTGCTCACTTATAATGATTAATTTAAATGTAAATGGACTACACTCACCTATCAAAAGGAATAGAACACCTGAATGGTTAAAAAAACAAGATTTAATAATTTGCTGTCTATAAAAGGCTTATTTTAGAATTAAAGACACAGATGGGCTAAACATGAACATATGGAAAATGATATTCATGCAAATAAAAGCCAAAAGACAGCAGGAAGGGCTGTCAGAAAAAGTTGACTTTTTGTCTAAACTGTTTCTTGCAACAAAGAAGGTTGTTATATAATAATAAAAGTGTCAAATCAACAGGAAAATGGATTATAAACATATAAACACCCACCATTAGAACTCCTAAATATATAAACCCAATATTCACAGGTCTGATTAGAAGAAATTGAGAGCAATACAATAATAGTAGGAGATTTTAATACTCCATTTTCAATATTGGATAGAATGTCCAGACAGAATTTTAATAAAGAAAAAGCAGATTTGAACAACACTGTAAACTAAATGAACCTAATAGATATGTACAAAACTTTCCACTTAACAACAGAAGAATACACATTCTTCCCAAGTCCACATGGAATAATCTCTGGAAGGATATGACCTGTTTGGTCACAAAACAAGTCCTGACAAATTTTAGAAGAGAGAAATCATGCCAAGTATCTTTTTTAACCACATTGAAATACAACAAGAATACAGTAACAGAAAAAAAGAAGAAAAGAGAAAATCTACAGATATGTGCAAACTAAACAACAAACTCTTGAACAACAGTTTGATCAGAGAGGAAATCATAAGGAATTTTTTAAAAATCTTAAGACAAATGAGAACAAAATAGGACATACCAACAATAACGAGATACTGCAAAAGCAGTACTGAGGGAAGTTTTTTATTATAAATGCGTACATTAAAACAAAAGAAAGATCTTATGTAAACAACCTAAATTTATACTTTAAAGCACTAGAAAAAGAACAAACTAAGACCAAAGTTAGAGAAAGGAGGAAATAATGAAGGTAAGAACAGAAATAAATCAAATGAACAATAAAAAAAAATCAACAAAATGAAAGATTGGATTTTTCAAAAAATAAACAAAATTGATAAAAGCTTAGCTAGACTAAAAAAGATAGACCACTCAAATTTAAGACAAGTAAAATCAGAAATGAAAGAGGAGACATTATACAGGATGACTCAAGAATAAAGATAATCATAGGGACTAATGAACAAAAATATGCCAACAAATTTTATAACCTGGAAGAAATGGACAAATTCTGAGATACATATAACCTACCAAAACTGAGTCAAGAAAAATATATATAAAGTCTAAAATGTCCAACAACAAATAAGGAGATTGAAGCAAGTCTCCACCCAAAAAAAAAAAACTCCCGAAAGAGAAAATAATGGGAACAGATGGCTTCATGGGTGAATTCTTTGAAGCATTTAATAAGAATTGGTAACAATCCTACTAAAAACTCCTTAAAAATCAAAGAAAATTTACATTCCCACCAACAGTGTTCCCTTTTCTCCACACCCTCTCCAGCATTTATTGTTTGTAGATTTTTTGATGATGGCCATCCTGACCGGTGTGAGATGATATCTCATTGTAGTTTTGATTTGCATTTCTCTAATGATTAATGATGTTGAGCATTCTTTCATGTGTTTGTTGGCAATCTGTATATCTTCTTTGGAGAAATGTCTATTTAGGTCTTCTGCCCATTTTTGGATTGGGTTATTTGTTTTTTTGTTATTGAGCTGCATGAGCTGCTTGTAAATTTTGGAGATTAATCCTTTGTCAGTTGCTTCATTTGCAAATATTTTC
>NW_021703774.1:5242920-5332232 GCF_005190385.1 Monodon monoceros | reverse complement strand
GGACCTAGAGTCTGTCATACAGAGTGAAGTAAGTCAGAAAGAGAAAAGCAAATACCGTATGCTAAAACATATATATGGAATCTAAGAAAAAGAAAAAGGGTCATGAAGAACCTAGGGGTAAGACAGGAATAAAGACACAGACCTACTAGAGAATGGACTTGAGGATATGGGGAGGGGGAAGGGTAAGCTGTGACAAAGTGAGAGAGTGGCATGGACATTATACACTACCAAATGTAAGGTAGATAGCTAGTGGGAAGCAGCTGCATAGCACAGGGAGATCAGCTCAGTGCTTTGTGACCACCTAGAGGGGTGGGATAGGGAGGGTGGGAGGGAGGGAGATGCAAGAGGGAAGAGATATGGGAACATATGTATATGTATAGCTGATTCACTTTGTTATAAAGCAGAAACTAACACACCATTGTAAAGCAGTTATACTCCAATAAAGATGTTAAAAAAATAAACTTGGTTAGACTATGACTGTCCCAGATTAAAACAAAAAAAAAAAATCAAAGAAAAGAGAATACTTCCAAACTCATTTTGTGAGCTCAGCATCAGTCTGATAGCAAAGCTAAAGATACCATAAGCAGAGAAAACTATAGCTAAAGGTACCATAAGCAGAGAAAACTATCTGAACACAGATGCAAAACATTGTAGTACAATGATAAAAGAAATTAGACATAGATAAATGGAAACATATCCAGTGCTAGTGCATCAGAAGCTTGAGTGTTGTTAAAATATCCCTACTACCCAAAGTGATGGACAGATGCAATTCAGTCCCTACCAAAATCCCACTGGTGTTCTTTACAGAAATGGAAAAAAATCATAAAATTTGTATGGAACCACAAAAGGCCTGAATAGCCAAAGCAATCTTGAGCAAGAAAAAAAAGCTGAGGACATCATGCTTCCAGATTTCAAATATATTACAAAAATTACTGTAATCAAAATAGTATGCTACTGGCATAAAAACAAATATACAGTCCAATGGAAGAGAATACAAAGCCCAGAAATAAATCCATGCATTTATTAATAATACATAATTGAGACACAATCAACTTATCTATGACAAGGGTGCCTAGAATACACGAGTGGGAAAGGATAGTCTCTTCAAATAGTTTTACTGAAACTGGATATCCACATGCATAAGAAAAAAACTGGGACCTTATTTCACACCACATACAAAAATCAACTCAAAATATATTAAAGATTATATGTGAAGTCCCTTTATCATTATATAATGCCCTTCTTTGTCTTTTTGTTATAGACTTTGACTCTGGCTACCCCACCTTTCTTGGCATTTCCATTTGCAGGAAATATCTTTTTTCATCACCTCAATTTTAGTCTGTGTGTATCTTTTTTTTTTTTTTTTGCGGTACATGGGCCTCTCGCTGTTGTGGCCTCTCCCGTTGCGGAGCACAGGCTCCGGACACGCAGGCTCAGCGGCCATGGCTCACGGGCCCAGCTGCTCTGCGGCATGTGGGATCTTCCCGGACCGGGGCACGAACCCGTGTCCCCTGCATCGGCAGGCGGACTCTCAACCACTGCGCCACCAGGGAAGCCCTAGTCTGTGTGTATCTTTAGCAGGCAGCATATAATAGGGTCTTGTTTTTCTATCCAATCAGCCACCCTATGTCTTTTGATTGGAGCATTTAGTACATTGACATTTAGATTGATTATTGTTAGGTACGTACCTATTGCCATTTTCTTACATGTTTTTTCGTTGTTTTTGTAGTACTCTCTGTTTTGTTTTTTGTTTTTTTTTTATTTTTATTGGAGTATAGCTGATTTACAATGCTGTGTTAGTTTCAGGTGTACAGCAAAGTGAATCGATTATATATATACATATATATGTATGTATGTATATATATATCCATTCTTTTTCATATTCTTTTCCATATATGTTATTACAGAATATTGAGTAGAGTTCCCTGGGCCATACAGTAGGTCCTTATTAGTTGTCTATTTTTATATATACTAGTGTGTATGTGTATACATTAACCCCAATCTCCTAATTTATCACTTCTCCCTGTATTTCCCCTTTGGTAACCATAAGTTTGATTTTGAGATCTGTGAGTCTGTTTCTGTTTTGTGAATAAGTTCATTTGTATCATTTTTTTAGATTCCGCATATAAGTGATATCATACAATATTTCTCTTTCTCTGTCTGACTTACTTCACTCAGTATAACAATCTCTAGGTCCATCCATGTTGCTGCAAATAGCATTATTTCGTTCTTTTTTATAGCTGAGTAATATTCATATATATATATAAAATACCATTATATATATATGGTGTGTGTATATATATATATGGTGTGTGTGTGTATATATATATATATAATATATATATGTATTATATATATATACCACATCTTTATCCATTCATCTGTCAACAGACATTTAGGTTGCTTCCATGTTTTGGCTGATGTAAATAGTGCTTTAATGAGCATTGGAGTGCATGTATATTTTCGAATTATACTTTTCTCCAGATATATGCCCTGGAGTGGGATTGCTGCATCATATGGTAGCTCATATTCAGTTTTTTAAGGAACCACCATACTGTTGTCCATAATGGTTGTACCAGTTTACATTCACACCAACAGTGTAGGAGGGTACCCTTTTCTCCGCACCCTCTCCATCATTTATAGTTTGTAGATTTTTTGATGATGGCCATTTTGACTGGTGTGATGTGTTACCTCATTGCAGTTTTGATTTGCATTTCTCTAATAATTGGTGATGTTGAGCATCTTCATGTGCCTCTTGGCCATCTGTATGTCTTCTTTGAAGAAATGTCTATTTAGATCTCTTGCTGATTTTTTTTATTGGGTTGGATTTTTTTTTTTGATATTAAGCTGCATGAGCTGGTTCTATATTTTGGAGCTTAATCCCTTGTCGGTCACTTTGTTTGCAAATATTTTCTCCCATTCTGTGGGTTGTCTTTTCATTTTGTTTATGGTTTCCTTTGCTGTGCAAAAGCTTTTAAGTTTAACTAGGTCCCATTTCTTTATTTTTGTTTTTATTTTCATTACTCTAGGAGGTGGGTCAAAAAAGATATTGCTGTGATTTATGTGAGAGAATGTTCTGCCTGTGTTTTTCTTCAAGAGTTTTATAGTATCTGGTCTTACATTTAAGTCCTTAATCCATTTTGAGTTTATTTTTCCATAAGGTGTTAGGGAGTGTTCTGATTTCATTAGTTTACATGTAGCCATCCAGTTTTCCCAGCACCACTTATTGAAGAGACTGTCTTTTCTCCATTGTATATTCTTGCCTCCTTTGTTATAGATTAGTTGAACATATGTGCATGGTTCTATCTCTGGACTTCTTATCCTGTTCCATTGATCTATATTTCTGTTTTTGTGCCAGTACCATACTGTCTTGATTACTGTAGCTTTGTAGTATATTCTGAAGTCCAGGAGCCTGATTCCTCCAACTCCATTTTTCTTTCTCAAGATTTCTTTAGCTATGCATGGTCTTTTGTGTTTCCATACAAATTGTAAAATTTTTTATTCTAATTCTGTGAAAAATGCCATTGGTAATTTGATAAGAATTGCATTGAATCTGTAGATTGCTTTGGGTAGTATAGTCATTTTCACAATATTCATTCTTCCAGTGCAAGAACATCATATATCTCTCCATCTCTTTTTGTCATCTTTGATTTCTTTCATCAGTGTCTCATAGTTTTCTGCATACAGGTCTTTTGTTTCCTTAGGTAGGCTTATTCCTAGGTATTTTATTCTTTTGCTTACAGTGGTAAATGGGATTGCTTCCTTAATTTATCTTTCTGATCTTTCATTGTTAGTGTACAGGAATGCCAGAGTTTTCTGTTCTTTAATTTTGTATCCTGCAAATTTACCAAATTCATTGATTAGTTCTAGTAGTTTTCTGGTGGCATCCTTAGGATTTTCTGTGTATAGTATCATGTCTTCTGTGAACACTGACAGTTTTACTTCTTTTCAAAAGTGTATTCCTCTTATTTCTTTTTCTTCTCTGATTGCCATGGCTAGGACTTCCAATTTGAATAATAGTGGTGAGAGTGAACATCCTTGTCTTGTTCCTGATCTTAGAGGAAATGCTTTCAGTTTTTCACCATTGAGAATGATGTTTGCTGTGGGTTTGTTGTATATGGCCTTTATTATGTTAAAGCACGATCCCTTTATGCCCACTTTCTGGAGATTTTTTATCATAAATGGGTGTTGAATTTTGTCAAAAGCTTTTCCTGCATCTATTGAGATGATCAAATGGTTTTTCTTCTTCAATTTGTTAATATCGTGTATCACATTGATTGATTTTCATATATTGAAGAATCCTTGCATCCCTGGCATAAATCCCACTTGATCATGGTGTATGATCCTTTTAATGTGCTGTTGGATTCTGTTTGCTAGTATTCTGTTGAGGATTTTTGCATCTATGTTCATCAGTGATATTGGCCTGTAATTTTCTTTTTCTGTGATATCTTTGTCTGGTTTTGTTATCAGGGCGATGGTGGCTTCATAGAATGAGCTTGGGTGTGTACCTTTCTCTGCAACTTTTTGGGAGCGTTTGAGAAGGATGGGTGTTAGCTTTTCCCTAAAAGTTTGATAGAATTTTCCCATGAAGCCAGCTGCCCTGGACTTTTGTTTGTTGGAAGATTTTTAATTACAATTTCAATTCCATTATTTGTGATTGTTCTGTTTATATTTTCTATTTCTTCCTGGTTCAGTCTTGGAAGGTTGCACCTTTCCAAGAATTTGTCCATTTCTTCGTGTTTGTCCATTTTATCGGCATATAGTTGTTTGTAGTAGTCTCTTATAATCCTTTGTATTTCTGCAGTGTCAGTTTGGATTTCTCCTTTTTCATTTCTAATTTTATTGATTTGAGCCTTCTCCCTTTTTTTCTTGATAAGTATGGCTAAAGGTTTATCAATTTTGTTTATCTTCTCAAAGAACTAGCTTTTAGTTTCATTGATTTTTGCTATTGGTTTCTTCATTTCTATATCATTTATTTCTGCTTTGATTACTTTCTTCGTACTAACTTTGGGTTTTGTTTGTTCTTCTTTCTCTAGTTGCTTTAGGTGTAAGTTTAGATTGTTTATTTGAAACTTTTCTTGTTTCCCAAGGTAGGATTGAATTGCTATAAAATTCCCTGCTAGAACTATTTTTTGCTGCATCTGATAGGTTTTGGGTCGTCATGTTTTTGTTGTCATTTGTTTCTATGAATTTTTTGATTTCCTCTTTTATTTCTTCAGTAATTTCTTGGTTATTTAGTAGTGTATTGTTTAGCCTCCGTGTGTTTGTATTTTTTAGTTTTTTCCTGTAATTGATTTCTAATTTAATAGCATTGTTTTTGGAAAAGATGCTTGAAAGGATTTCAATTTTCTTGAATTTACTGAGACTTGATTTGTGACTCAAGACGTGATCTATCCTGGAATTTTCTGTGTGCACTTGAGAACAAAGTGTATTCTGCTGCTTTTGGGTAGGATGTCTTAGAAATATCAGTTAAGTCTGTTTGGTCTATTGTGTCATTTAAAGCTTGTGCTTCCTTATTTATTTTCTGTCTGGATGATCTGTCCATTGGTGTAAGTGGGGTGTTAAGTCCCCCACTATTATTGTGTTACTGTCGACTTCCCCTTTTATGGCTGTTAGCATTTGCCTTATGTATTGAAGTGCTCCTATGTTGGGTGCACAAATATTTATAATTGTTAAATCTTCTTCTTGGATTGATCCCCTGATCATTAGGTAGTGTCCTTTAATGTCTCTTGCAACAGTCTTTATTTTAAAGTCTATTTTATCTGATATGAATATTGCTACTCCAGGTTTCTTTTGATTTTCATTTGCATGGAATAACTTTTTCTCTCCCCTCACTTTCAGTCTGTATGTGTCCCTAGATCTGAAGTGGGTGTCTTTTAGGCAGCATATATATGGGTCTTGTTTTTGTATCCATTCGGCCAGTTTGTGACTTTTGGTGGGCATTTAATTCATTTACATTCAACGTTATTATCAATATGTATTTTCCTACTACCATTTTCTTAATTGTTTTGGGTTTGTTTTTGTGGGCCTTTTTCTTCTCTTGTGTTTCCCACCTAGAGAATTTCCTTCAGCATTTGTTGTAAAGCTGATTTGGTGGTGCTGAATTCTCTTAGCTTTTGCTTGTCTGAAAAGCTTTTGATTTCTGTGTTGAATCTGAATGAGATCCTTGCTTGGTATTATAATCTTGGTTGTAGGTTTTTCCCTTTCATCGTTTTAAATATATCCTGTCAATTCCTTCTGGCCTGCAGAGTTTCTGATGAAAAATCAGCTGATAACCGTATGGGGATTCCCTTGAACATTATTTGTTGCTTTTCCCTTGCTGCTTTTTGTATCTTTTCTTTGAATATAATTTTTGTTAGTTTGATTAATGTGTGTCTTGGCATGTTTCTCCATGGGTTTATCCTGTATGGGACTCTCTGTGCTTCCTGGACTTGTAGTTTAGTTTTATAAACTAAAACTAAAACTTATAGTTTTTGCCTATGATCTCTTCAAATATTTTCTCAGACCCTTTCTGTTTCTCTTATTCTTCTGAGACCCCTACAGTTTGAATGTTGGTTTGTTTAATGTTGTCCCAGAAGTCTCTGAGACTGTCCTCATTTCTTTTCATTCTTTATTCTGCTCCTTGACAGTTATTTCCACCATTCTATCTTCAAGCTCACTTATTTTTTCTTCTGCCTCAGTTACTTTGCTATTGATTCCTTATAGTGTATTTTCCATTTTCCATTATTTTGTTTTTCACCACTGTTTGTTTATTCTTTAGTTCTTCTAGGTCCTTATTAAACATTTCTTGTATTTTTTTAATCCATTCTTCCATTCTATTTCTGAGATTTTGGATCATCTTTACTATCATTACTCTGAATTGATTTTCAGGTAGGTTGCTTTTTTTCCTCTTCATTTATTTGGTCTTTTAGGTTTTTACCTTGCTCCTTTGTCTGTGACATATTTTTTGTCATCTCATTTTTTATTTTGATGGGTAGGGCTGTGTTCATGTCTTGCTGGTTGTTTGGCCTGCTGTGTCCAGCACTGGAGTTTGTAGGCAGTTGAGTGGAGCCAGATCTGGGTGCCGAGATGAGGACCTCTGCGAGATCTCATACCAATTAATATTCCCTGGGTCCTGAAATTCACCGTTAGTCCAGTGGTTTGGACTCGTCACTCTCACCACAGGAGCTCAGACCCAATCCCTGGCCTGGGAATGAAGACCCTGCAAGCCATGCAGCATGGCAAAAAAAAAAAAAAAGAAAGAAAAGAAAAGAAGGCCAGAAAAAGCCTTGGGGGTGGTGGGGATTAGGCTCAGGGCCTGTGCTGCCAGAGGGGGCCCAGGAGTGCAGAGTTTCAGGCCCAGGCCTCCAGCAGGTTTGCCGGGTCAGAGTGGGCAGGGGAGACACTGGTCATGTTCCCTTCTTATCTCCCGATGCCCTGAAGGTCTCTCCCCATTCCCACTGATTCCCTCATTGTGAGTTGGCCCCTCCAAGCATGGTAATGCCTCCCCTGCCCCAGCTGCCCCTCAGGCATGCCCATCCCATCCCGCCTCCACTTTTCCTCTCCTCCTCCTCACCCCCTCCACGTCCTACCTCGTCACATAGGGGTTCCTCCCTTCCCCTTAGTTGTCCAAGGTCCCCCACCAGCGCCTCCTAGGTGCCCTAGTTATGAGGAGACACGAACTCTGCGTCTCCTACTCCTCCATCTTATCCATCCTATGCCTTTTTATTGAAGAATGTAGTCCATTTTTATTTAGAGTAATTATTGATAGGTAATGACTTACTAATACCATCTCTTTTTTTAAGACTCTTTTGTAGTTTCCTAATTCCTTTCTTCCTCTCTGACTGCCTTCCTTTGTGAATTAATGATTTTTATAGTGGTATGCTTTTAATAAGCTTCTCTTTACCTTTTGTGAACCTAGTGTGGTTTCTTGCTTTGTGTTTACCATGAGACTTAAATAAAACATCTTACAGAGACAGCGGTCTATTTTATACTGATGAAACGTGAGCATCAACCACATACAAAAACTCTTTCCTTTTACCCTCCACCCTTTTATATTTTTGATGTCATGATTTGCCTCTTTTTATAGTGGGTACTTATTAGCCAATAGTTGTTGCTATCATTTTTATATTCTTGTCCTTTAACTTTAATATGTTAAGTGTTTAACATTCCATATCAAAGTACTATAGTATTCTGAATGTGACTGTATACGTAAATTTACCAGTGTATTGTGTATTTTCATGTTATTAATTAGCATTCTTTTACTTTACCTTGAATAACTCCTTTCAGTGTTTCTAGTAAGACAGGACTACTGGTGTTCAGTTCCCTCAGTATTTGTTGGTCTGGGGAAGTCTTTATCTTCCATTCATTTCCAAATGACATTTTCCAAATAAAGTATTCTTGGTTGGCAATTTTCTCTTTCAGCACTTGGCTTTCTCCTGGCCCACTAGGTTTCTGCTGGGAAATCTACTTAGAGCCATATGAGGGTTCTGTTGTAAGTTCCAAGGTCTCTTTCTCATGATACCTTTAAGACTTCTCTTTTTTTCTTTGATATTTTTCTGTTTTATTATAACATGTGTTGTAGAGGACCTTTTTATGTTGATTTTATTTGGTCACCTAAAAATGTCATGAACTTAGATATTCAAATCTCACCCTTGATTTGGGAAGTTTTCAGCCATTATTTCTTTAAATAAGCTTTCTGCCCCCATCTCCACCTTTTCTCCTCTGGAACTTCAATAATTCACAGATTGGTTCTGTTGATGACATACCATATATCATGTAGCCTTTCTTAATTCTTTTTCATGCTTTTTTCTTTGTTCTCCTCTGACTGGATAACTTCGTTATATCTGTCATCTATCTTACAGATTCCTTCTTCTGCTTGTTTCATTCTGTTGTTGATGCTACTCTATTGCATTTTCATTGCATCATTGGAATTTTCAGCACCAGAATTTCTCTTTGGTTCTTTATTTGGATTTCTATCTTTTTGGTAAACTGCTCATTTTGTTCATGTATTGTTTTCTTGATGTTTTTCAGTTGTCTTCCTGTATTTTCTGGTAGCACATTGAGTTATTTAAAACAGCTATTTTGAATTCTCCATTGGGTAAATCACAGATCTCCAATCTTTGAGTTTGAATACTGAAGATTGTTGTGATACTTTGTTGATGCCATATTACTTGATTTCATGTTCCTTGAAGTTTAGTGTTGTTGTGTTTGCTTTGGAAGTACCAGTCTCCTTTGGGGGTGAGAAAACTTCCTTCAGCCCTGCTACAGACTTTTAGACTATCTCAGATCTTCTATGGGAACACCAGCTCACACTTCTTCTCCCTCTAGTGGCAGAACTTCCGTGCTTGTGTGCCTTGTCTAGATCCTACAATGCACCAGGATGGGTGCTGACAGCCTGTCTTTTGTTTCCCCAAAGATAGCACTACATCTTAATCTTGTATTCTCTCCCTGGCCCACAGATTTGAGCCAGATTTCTGTGTGTGCTCACTAGCTGTCTATCAAAGCTTGCTTTTACCTCCAATGTCACTTGTGCCCACAGGGGCTGGCCACAAGATGGGAGGGTGTGTGAGTGAGGCAGACAGAGCCCTGAAGGGACCAGTGGGCCAGTTGAGTGAATAAGAAGGTGAGGCATTCCCAGCAGCTTTTGAGTGAGTTCTTCGATGGAGTTTGCAATGCAGTTAGTAGGATCAGCCTCCCTTTAATGCTCTGTAAGTGTCCTGTCTTCTGCTCTCATAGCCTCTTCGTGACTCCCAGACATATAGCTCATTATTAGTACTCTGGACGGAATGAAAGAGAAATGAGCCTTTTGGCAGATCCCATACAGATGAGGAAGCTGCAAAATCATACACACACTCCCCCTTTCCCGTGTGGGAGAAATCAGGGGCCCAGGAAGTTTTCTATTAGCCTTAAGCTGTGCCTCCTTTGGGGGAGGGGTGATGAAGGTAAAGTTGAGCTGTTCCTCTTACCCAGTCCAATGAATCCAAACTTATATATTTTTTTCTCCAGTGTGTGCTGCAGCTCCTCCTGTGAAAACGTGGACTTTCACATAAGTACTCTCCTCCATGTGTGACTGTTTAAGACAGTGTTTCCAGTGACTACTGGACTGAGGCTGAGAGAGGATAGAGCTGGTTCAAGGGCCACTGCAGACACCACAGTCAGGACAGAGATCTCTCTGCCTTTTATTTCATGTGTATGTGGGTGAGACACCTCCTGGGTCCCTTGGCATATTGTGTTGAGTCCCACACCTCCCTCAAAGACAGGTTTGTTTGTGGATGGATGTCAAATTTCTGTTGTCAGTTCAGGAACAAAAACAATGAATGTCTTGTGCCACCATGATCCCATGTTTTCTGGTAAGGGTTTAAAGTTTATTTTGTCTAACACAAATATAACTAACCCTGCTTTCTTTTGGTTACCATTTTCATGGAATATCATTTTTCATCCTTATATTTTCAGCCTGTGTTTTTCCTTAAAGTTAGTTTCTTATAGAAAACATAAAGGTGGATCTTGTATTTTTATCCATGCATCCAGTTTATGTCTTTTAGTGTTGCATTTAATATATTTACATTTAAAGTATTTTTGTTGATTTTTTTTTTTTGTGTGTGTGTGTGTGTGTGTGTGTGGTACGCGGGCCTCTCACTGTTGTGGCCTCTCCCATTGCGGAGCACAGGCTCAGCAGCCATGGGTCATGGGCTCAGCTGCTCCACGGCACGTGGGATCTTCCCGGACCGGGGCATGAACCCATGTCCCCTGCATTGGGAGGCAGACTCCCAACCACTGCGCCACCAGGGAAGCCCGATAATTTTTTACTTTTATCATTTTATTACTTATTTTCTGTTTGCCTTGTAGTTCTTTTGTCTCTCTTTTTCTTTCTTGCTATCTTCCTTTGTTTCATTGGGTTTGTTTCCTTATTTGTTTGTTTATTTGTCAGTTTAAGTAGGCTTTGATTCCTTTCTCTTTTCCTTGATGTAATGTATAGGTATACTCTTGTTGGGGCTTACATAAAATATCTAATTTTTACAGTTGTAAACTTTTATCTCTCTCCCCTTCCATGTTAAGTTGTTGACACCACAATTTACATCCAATTTTGTTTGTAACCATTTATATAATTTGTTATATTTATTCATAATACTTTTGCCTTTTAACTTTTATACTAGCATTAAAAGTGATTTGGGGGGGCAGTGTCAAGGTGGTGTTGTGTGGAGACGTGGAGTTAGCATCTCCCCACCGCTAGCGTGCCTGCTGGCTGCTGGTGGGGGATTCTGACCCCCCAGGAGACAGGAGGAACCCCCAAGTGAACGTTTAGGATGTGGGGGGATGGAAGGGGGAGGAGAAGTTGAGGCCAGACAGGATTGGCACCCCGGAGGTCAGGGAGATCAGGAGAGGCAGGTGGGAGGGACACTTGGGAGGAGCGGGAGAGGAGCAGAAGGCAATGGCCCCACCCACTCGAGCCCAGGAAGCCTGCTGGGCTCCCAGGTGAGGTCCCCTGCCCTCTGAGACCAGGGTGGGGGACACGCCTGTGCCCCTTCAGTTGCTTGAGCCTAAGCACCACCCCCCACAGCTCCCAGGGCCTTTTCTAGCCCTGTGGGTCCTAAGCATAGGCCCTGCCCACCACCCAAACTTCGCCCTTGCTTAGGCCCCACCCTCCACAGCCAAGGCTTTCCTCCTCCTTTTTTTTTCTCTTTTTTTTTTTCTTCTTTTCTCTCCTCCGCTTTTGTAGTATTGTGGTACTGATGTACCTCCCAGTTGTTGATTCATCTGTATTTTTATTTTTATATTCTTTCTAATATATCTGTTAGTTTCCTAGTCTAATTTTATTTTTTACTTTGTTATTGTTCTCTTTTTATTTACCACCCCATGTGGCTTGGGGGATCTTGGATGCCCCATGAGGCAGGGATTGGGCAAATCTTCTTCCGTGGGAGCTCCAAGTCCAAACCATGGGACTAAAAGAGAACCTAAGACCGCAGGGAATATTCATCAGAGTGAGGTCTCAGGGAGGTCCTCATCTCAGCATCAAGACCCAGGTCTACCCAACATCCTATAAACTCCAGTGTTGGAAGCCTCAGGCCAAACAACAGTAAGATAGGAACACAGTCCCACTCATTAAAAAAAATTAAAAAAACAGACAGCAAAAAAATATGTCACAGATGAAGGAGCAAGGTAAAAAGTACAAGACCAAATAAATGAAGAGGAAATAGGCAATCTACCTGAAAAATAATACAGAGTAATGATAGTAAAGATGATCTAGAATCTCGGAAATAGAATGGAGGCACAGATTGAGACGATACAAGAAATGTTTAACAAAGATCTAGAAGAACTAAAGAACAAACAAAAAGAGATGAACAACACAAAAACTGAAATGAAAAATACACAAGAAGGAATCAGTAACAAAACAAATGAGGCAGAAGAAGAAATAAGTGAGCTGAAAGACAAAATGGTGCAAATAACTGCTGAGGAGCAGAATAAAGAAAAAAGAATGAAAACAATGAAGACAATCTCAGAGACCTCTGGGACAACACTAAACATACCACATTCGAATTATAGGAGTCCCAGAAGAGGAATAGAAAAAGAAAGGGTCTGAGAAAATATTTGAAGAGATTATAGTGGAAAACTTCCCTAACATGGGAAAGAAAATAGTCACTCAATCCCA
This sequence comes from Monodon monoceros, assembly GCF_005190385.1. Classification (NCBI taxonomy): domain Eukaryota; kingdom Metazoa; phylum Chordata; class Mammalia; order Artiodactyla; family Monodontidae; genus Monodon; species Monodon monoceros. The sequence goes on along the minus strand of NW_021703774.1, from coordinate 5,319,604 downwards.
GGAAGCACAGAGAGTCCCATACAGGATAAACCCATGGAGAAACACACTAAGTCATATATTAATCAAAGTATCAAAAATTAAATTCAAAGAAAAACACTAAAAGCAGAAAGGGAAAAGCAACAAATAACGTTCAAGGGAATCCCCATAAGGGTATCAGCTGATTTTTCAGCAGAAACTCTACAGGCCACAAGGGATTGGCAGGATATACTTAAAGTGATGAAAGAGAAAAACCTACAACCAAGATTACTCTACCTGCAAAGATCTCATTCAGATTCGATGGAGAAATCAAAAGCTTTTTCTGACAAGCAAAAGCTAAGAAAATTCAGCACCACCAAACCAGCTTTACAACAAATGCTAAAGAAACTTCTCTAGGTGGGAAACACAAGTGAAGAAAAAGACCCACAAAAACAAACCCAAAATAATTGAGAAAATGGTAATAGGAGCATACATATCAATAATAACCTTGAATGTAAATGGGTTAAATGCCCCAATCAAAAGACACAGACTGGCTGAATGGATACAAAAACAAGACTCATATATATGCTGTCTACAAGAGACCCACTTCAGACCTAGGGACACATACAGATTGAAAGTGAATGGATGGAAAAAGATATTCCATGAAAATGGAAATCAGAAGAAAGCTGGAGTAGCGTTACTTGTATCAGATAAAATAGACTTTAAAATAAAGCCTATTACAAGAGATAAGGAGGGACACTGCATAATGATCAAAGGATCAATCCAAGAAGAAGATATAACAATTATAAATGGTTATGCACTCAACATAGGAGCACTTCAATACATAAGGCAAATGTTAACAACCATAAAAAGAGAAATTGACAGTAACAAAATAATAGTAGGGGACTTTAACACCCCACTTACACTGATGGACAGATCATCCAGACAGAAAATAAATAAGGAAACACAAGCTTTAAATGACACAATAGGCCAGATAGATTTAATTGATATTTATAGAACATTCCACCCAAAAGTGGCAGAATACACTTTCTTCTCAAGTGCACATGGAACATTCTCCAGGATAGATCACATCTGGGGTCACAAATCAAGCCCTGGAAAATTTAAGAAAATTGAAATTGTATCAAGCATCTTTTCTGACCACAACACTATAGGATTGGAAATCAATTACAGGAAAAATACTGTAAAAAACACAAATACATGGAGGCTAAACAGTGCACTACTAAATAACCGAGAGATCACTGAAGAAATCAAAAAATACCTAGAAACAAATGACAACAAAAACATGATGACCCAAAACCTATGGGACACAGCAAAAGCCATCTAAGAGGGAGGAAAGTTTATAGCAATTCAATCTCACCTCAAGAAACAAGAAAAATCTCAAGTAAACAATCTAACCCTACACTTAAAACAGCTAGAGAAAGAAGAACAAAGAAAACCCAAACTCAGTAGAAGGAAAGAAATAAAGATCAGAGCAGAAATAAATGAAATAGAAACAAAGAAAACAATAGCAAAGATCAATAAAACTAAAAGCTCGTTCTTTGAGAAGATAAACAAAATTGATAAACCTTTAACCAAACTTATCAAGAAAAAAAGGGAGAAGACTCAAATCAATAAAATTAGAAATGAAAAAGAAATCAAAACTGACACTGCAGAAATACAAAGGATTATAAGAGACTACTACAAACAACTATATGCTGATAAAATGGACAAACACGAAGAAATGGACAAATTCTTAGAAAGATGCAACCTTCCAAGACTGAACCAGGAAGAAATAGAAAATATAAACAGAACAATCACAAATAATGGAATTGAAATTGTAATTAAAAATCTTCCAACAAACAAAAGTCCAGGGCAGTTGGCTTCATGGGAAAATTCTATCAAACTTTTAGGGAAGAGCTAACACCCATCCTTCTCAAATGCTCCCAAAAAATTGAAGAGAAAGGTACACACCCAAGCTCATTCTATGAAGTCACCATTGCCCTGATACCAAAACCAGACAAAGATATCACAGAAAAAGAAAGTTACAGGCCAATATCACTGATGAACATAGATGCAAAAATCCTCAACGGAATACTAGCAAACAGAATCCAACAGCACATTTAAAGGATCATACACCATGATCAAGTGGGATTTATCCCAGGGATGAAAGTATTCTTCAATATACGCAGATCAACCAGTGTGATACACCACATTCACAAATTAAGGAATAAAAACCATTTGATCATCTCAATAGATGCAGAAAACTCTTTTGACAAAATTCAACAGCAATTTATGATAAAAACTCTCCAGAAAATGGGCATAGAAGGAACTTACCTCAATATAATAAAGGCCATATATGACAAACCCACAGCAAGCATCATAATTATGAAAAACTGAAAGCATTTCCACTAAGATCAGGAGCAAGACAAGGATGTTCACTCTTGCCACTCTTCTTCAACATAGTTTTGGAAGTCCTAGCCATGGCAATCAGAGAAGAAAAAGAAATAAAAGGAGTATACATTGGAAAAGAAGTAAAACTGTCAGTGTTCACAAATGACATGATACTATACATAGAAAATCCTAAAGATGACACCAGAAAACTACTAGAACTAATAAATGAATTTGGTAAACTTGCAGGATACAAAATTAATGCACAGAAATCTCTGGCATTCCTATACACCAACAATGAAAAATCTGAAAGAGAAGTTAAGGAAACACTCCCATTTACCATTGCAACAAAAAGAATAAAATATCTAGGAATAAACCTGCCTAAGGAGGCAAAAGACTTGTACTCAGAAAACTATAAAACACTAATGAAAGAAATCAAAGATGACATAAACAGATGGAGAAATATATCATGTTCTTGGATTGGAAGAATCAGTATTGTGATAATGACTACATTACCCAAAGCAATCTACAGATTCAATGCAATCCCTATCAAACTACCAATGGCATTCTTCACAGAATTAGAACAAAAAATTTTACAATTTGTAGGGAAACACAAAAGACCCCAAATAGCCAAAACAATCTTGAGAAAGAAAAACGGAGTTGGAGGAATCAGGCTCCCCGACTTCAAACTATACCACAGAGCTACAGTAATCAAGACAGTATGGTACTGGCATAAAAACAGAAATATAGATCAATGCTACAGCATAGAATGCCCAGAGATAAACCCACACACATATGGGCAACTAAGTTATGACAAAGGAGGCAAGAACATTCAATAGAGAAAAGACAGCCTCTTTAATAAATGGTGCTGGGAAAACGGTACAGCTACATGTAAAAGAATGAAATTAGAACACACCTTAGCAACATACACAAAAATAAACTCGAAATGGATTAAAGACTTAAATGTAAGACCAGACACTATAAACTCTTAGAGGAAAAACACTCTTTGATATAAACCACAGCAAGATCTTTTTTCACCCACCTATTAGAGTAACAGAAACAAAAACAAAAATAAACAAATGGTACATAATTAAACTTAAAAGCTTTTGCACAGCAAAGGAAACCATAAACAAGACAAAAAGACAACCCTCAGAATGGGAGAAAATATTTGCAAAGAAACAACAGAGAAAGGATTAATCTCCAAAATATACAAACAGCTCATGGAGCTCAATATCAAAAAAACAAAAAATCCAGTTAAAAAATGAGCAGAAGACCTAAATAGACATTTCAACAAAGAAGACATACAGATGGCCAAGAGGCACATGAAAAGATGCTCAACATCACTAATTATTCGAGAAATGCAAATCAAAACTGCAATGAGGTATCACCTCACACCAGTCAGAATGGCCATTATCAAAAAATCTAGAAACAATAAATGCTGGAAAGGGTGTGGTGAAAAGGGAACCCTCCTGCACTGTTGGTGGGAATGTAAATTGATACAACCACTATGGAAAATAGTAAGGAGGTTCCTTCAAAAACTAAGAATAGAACTACCATATGACCCAGAAATCCCACTACTAGGCATATACCCTGAGAAAACCATAATTCTAAAAGAGACATGTACCACACAATGTTCATTGCAACACTATTTACAATAGCCAGGAGATGGAAGCAACCTAAATGTCCATCGACAGATGAATGGATAAAGAAGATGTGGCACATATATACAATGGAATATTACTCAACCATAAAAAGAAACGAAATTGAGTTATTTTTAGTGAGGTGGATGGACCTAAGAGTCTGTCATACAGAGTGAAATAAGTCAGAAAGAGAAAAAAAAATACTGTATGCTAACACATATATATGGAATCTATATATAAAAAAAAAGGTACTGATGAACCTAGTTGCAGGGCAGGAATAAAGATGTAGACATAGAGAATGGACTTTGAGGATACGGGGTGGGAGGGGGAGCTAGGGCAAAGTAAGGGTAGCATCGACATATATACACTACCAAATGTAAAATAGCTAGTGGGAAGCAGCAGCATAGCACAGGGAGATCAGCTCAGTGCTTTGCAGTGACCTAGAGGGGTGGGATAGGGATGGTGGGAGGGAGGCTCAGGAGGGAGGGGATATGGGGTCATATGTATGCATATGGCTGATTCACTTTGTTGTACAACAGAAACTAACACAGTATTGTGAAGCAATTATACTCCAATAAAGATCTATTTTTAAAAAAACTTATTTACCCATCACTGTATTCTATATTTGTCTCTATATTTACCATTACCAATGAGTGTCATACTTTCTTATGCTATTGTGCTGGTGTTTAGCACCCTTCTTTTTCGACTTGAAGAACTGCCTTTAATATTTCTTGGTATGCACATCTAGTGGCGATAAACTCCCTAAGCATTTGTGTGTCTGGTCATATTTGTACCTCCCCTTTATTTGTGATGGTCCAATTTGCTGGTATAGTATTCTTAGCAGTTTTTTCTTTCAGCACTTTGAGTGTATCATCCCACTCCCTTCTGGCCTTCAGCGTTTCTGCTGTAAAATCACCTGGTGGTTTTACGGTTCCCTTCTTTGTGATGTTTCCTATTGCTGATTCAATATTTTACTTTGTCTTTGACTCTAGACAACCTGATTATGTGTATCAGTCGGGGGGAGGGTTGTATTTTTTGCAGTTCATCTCACTTCATTCGGGCTTAGTGGACCTGAATGTCTATTTCCTTTCCCAGATTTAGTGCATTTTCAGTTGTTTTAATATGTTTGGTTCAGTTTTCTGCTCCTTTCCCTCTCTATTGTCCTTCTCAGTCTTCTGTAACATATATAGTGATCATTTTGGCAGTGTCCCATAAGTGCCGTAACCTATGATCACTTTTTTACTGTTTTTTTCTTTTTGCTCTTCTGACTCAATTACTTTTAGTGACCTCTGCGTCCACTGATCCTTTTTTCTGCTTGTTCTAGTCCGTTGTTGAACCCCTTTATTTAATTTTTCAGTTTATTTATCACATTTTCCAGTTCTACCATTTCTCTTTTGGTAATTTTTATATTTTCTATCTCTCTGTTGAAATTCTTACTTTGTAGATTTATTGCTCTCCTGTCCTGGGTAAGCATGTTTATGATGGCTATTTTGTGGGTTTTGGGGTTTCTGTTTGTTTGTTTGGGGTTTTTTTGCCATTGAAAAATGTATTTTATTTCTAAATATTCCCTAGTAATAAACCCACAAGCTTTAGTTACAAGAGGGCGAACATCAGAAGCAAGGGAAGAAGCTGAGTACTTAGGTTTGGACACGGGAGCTGCCCGTGACACTCACCTGGGACATATGTCAGGCCCAAACCACCTCTGCTTTACTCCTTTGTCAAATTTTTTGCTCTATGACTGCTATTTTGAATCTCTGTTGGGGAAATCACTGTAAATGTAAATCACCTGTCAGGTGATTTACATTTAGTTAGTGTTGGTTTATAGATACTTATCTTGTTCTTCTGACTGGAACGTATTTCTCTATTATTATTTTTCTCGAATCTCTGTGTTGATATCTGTGCATTAGATGAAACACCCACATCTCCTAGTCTTCACAGACTGGACTCATAAGTAGAAAGCCTTCATCAGTTAGCCTGGCCAGAGATTCTGGATGTCTCTCTAACTTCTATGCTCATCCAAACTGCTGTCTTTGTACCTAGCATCTTCCAGGGGTCTAGAGTATGCCAACTCCCATCTATGTCCTGAGACAGGTGACCTAGAAGCCAGAAAAGCTGCTGAAGCTGGGAGCTGGACTTTATCCCCTCACTCACTCTGCACTGAGCTGGGAAGAAGGGCTGTGGAAATGCCTGCATGCTCCTTCAAACCCTGTGCTCTTCTAAACCATGCTTTTGCTCTCTGTAGTCCCCAGGCACCAACAAATTCTGGGCTTCATCAGCTGTCAGAGAGAGGTTAGTTAGGAGCCAGTTCCTTAGGCAGCAGCCAGAAAAGACGAGGGTTTAGGGCTTCCCTGGTGGCGCAGTGGTTGAGAGTCTGCCTGCCAATGCAGGGGACACGGGTTCGTGCCCTGGTCTGGGAGGATCCCACATTCCGCAGAGCGGCTGGGCCCGTGAGCCATGGCCGCTGAGCCTGTGCGTCCGGAGCCTGTGCTCTGCAGTGGGAGAGGCCACAATAGTGAGAGGCCCGCATACCACACACACACGAAAAGAGGATGAGGGTCTAGATGTGTAGTCTAACTCCTTCCATGGAGAAACTGGGAGCTGCTCCCTTTGTACTAAGGTCGGAGATGACCTGTGAGCAGTGCTAGCACAGCCATTCCACTTTGTCCTCAGTAGTACCAGGAGACTGGAAATGCTGGGCCCTCCCAGAGGCAGGTGAGTTAGAAGCCAGACCCTGGACTAGCAGTTGGAAAACTGGAGCCCTAGATTGTGGTTCAAACTCTTTGCTCCTCCAGGAGAAGCTGGGAGTTGAGGGTTTCCTCCCAATTATATGGTGCTGTGCCTAGGTGGGATTTATTTTGAGAGTGTGTCTCAGTTTTTCCTAACAGTTAGGATTTTAGCATTTTCTCACTTACCTTGAACGCAGGAGTCTCTCAACCAGTGTTTTGAATAACGGGAGCTGATACGTGCATAGCTGTTAATTCAGTGTGTCTGTGGGGAGAGGTCGAGGCATCCTATTCCACCATCTTACTAATGTCACTCTATTCTTTCAAATTTATATATGTTGTGTTTGCTTTTCTTTTTATAGTTTTTAAGTAAAAGGAATTACTGATTTTCAATCATTGTTTTCTATTACAGATTTTCAATCTTTATTATTTTCTATTATTGCTATTTAATGTTAAATTTCCCCTCTCAGCACACTTTCATGTCATTTCATAAATCTCATAAAATTTTACTTATCATGTTTTTATTTTCATTCAATTCAAAATATTCAAAGTTTTCTCTTTTGATTTCTTCTTTATCCACGAGTTATTTAATAAATGAAGCTGAGCTCTGTGAAGAGACCTAGTAAGTGACAGAAATGTACTTTACTATTTCAAGTTTAGTTATACATAGTTTGACGAAGCATCATTTAGTCCTTTGTAGACTGAATACATGTGTTGATCATTGTCATCTCCATTGAACTCCATATATTGACATGGCTTTAAGCACCCAGTTTTGATGACAAACATTTCAAATTCTCAGATACAAAGGCTATGGTAACTGTGGTGGAAGATTCCGAGATCATCACCTGATCTGAGATACCCCAATTTGTTAACTGTGTTCTGGGTTGCTTAAGAGATCCAGACTAAGCAATGTTTCTAACAAGTCCCAGGAAAGGAAACCCATTGTTAATAGAGTTCTGACATGCTGTAGGATTCCAGATCCATTAGACAAACAGATTTCTAATAATTTCCTAGTAAGGATTCTGAGTACTTTAAATCTTGCTTTGTTCTAAAAACATGAATAAAGTGTCTTGATTTAATATCTTTGGAAACTCGTAGATTTTTTTCTCTCACACAAGAACTTAAATGATTAGGAATTTTCTAGGTTTACATTTATAAATGACTCCCCATTTTTCTATAGTTATATTATTTGCATCCTTATAAAATGTTTATCAAATATATGCTTATCTTTTCTTTATGCTTTCTCCCTTTTAGAAACATGTTCAAAATCAGATATACAAATTAAGAACGGATTTTTTTCTGAATCTACCTTTACATATTCTTTAAATAAACAAACACAGTATAAGTGTAAATTAGGATATGTAACAGCAGGTGGTAATACATCAGGATTAATTACATGTCTGCAAAGTGGATGGTCAATGCAACCTGTATGCATTAGTAAGTAATTGATTATTTTGTATTCATTATCCTAATGATCACTCTAGAGAAATTTTCTTTAACTTCATTCTTTTTACCCTTTTTTTTTTTTGCTGGGGTGGGGTGGTATGAGGTGTTGATGTGGTCCCATGGCTGTATTTGAAAAGATAAATTTTAAAATGAGTATCATTTTTTACCTTTTATGATTAATTACTAGTAGGGTAGAATATCACTGCATCCTTCACTTCAAGGTTTTTTCACTTTAACACATCCCGTGATTATAAACTAATTTAGCTAGGAGACATACCTATATTCTGGTATAAACTCATTTATTTTTACCTGAATCCTTTATGCCAATTGCATCTGATTTTATTTTATGAGACTTTTATGTCAGAATCTTTCCTCCTAAGCCTAAAGGTTATGTTTTTAAGTGAAGATATGAGTCCATAGTGCATAATCTTCAAATAATATAACTTGTAAAATTTATATGTTTGAAACTGTAGGGTAGATCCACTTGCGAAAAATTCTCTCTGTTAGGAAATCTTCATAAACATCTAGTAAGTGGAGACACAGAAACGCTTCTAGATAGGACCAAATTCTGCTGTGCTGAGAGGTTTTTTTGTCCCACCACACAGATGTTTATGACGATTTTCTAAGGAAAATTTGCTGAGTTTATCTTATTCACCCCAAAGCTGTACAATGATATTTTTGAAGTGATATTTTACATAGTCACTGCAAGTGAAGTGGATATTTAAAATATCCCTTTCTACTGTTTACATTTTATTTCTTTTTCTTTCCAATGTCTATGCTTAATATGGGCACTAGCCAAAGAGAAAATGATAAAAGTTGCCCCCATATCAAACTCACTTCGTACTAATATGTGACCAATTTTCCATTCTAACACTCTTTTCATGGAAGAGAAAACTTCTCTATTACTTTTGTTTTTACTAGTATAGTTTTGCTTTAATTTTTTAAAGTTTTAAGCTGGCTGGCTACATAACACATTATGAAATTTGAGATTAATTATTTAAACCTTTATTAACATCACTCTATTACAGTGTTAGTGAAAATTGATACTGTTCAATTTTACTTTCTTGTAAAGAAACATTTTACTTTCTTGTAACTTGTTATAAATAATAGAACTACTTCTGCATTCAACCTTGATAAATATAAAAGAATACACAACCATTAGAAATATATTTGGGAAAGCAAAATCAGCATGTGACTTTAAATATTAGTGTGTTTTAAAGTAGAATTCTATAGAATGTTTAAAAATTTACTTACCTTGTTGAAAATTACTCTGTTTTTCAATTAATCAATTTTTCTCTGGCATATATGTCACAACTTCTAATAAATTCAGCATATTAATTCAGAAAATGCTGTTACAAAAATAGTACAATACATCTGTAATGGCTTATTTTATTACTAGCCTGGGAAAAATACATAAGCGTAATTAAATTGAGAAAAATGTTCATAAAAGAAATATTTCAGAGACATTAAGTGTTGAGAAAAATGTTGTGTAGAAACATATTTTTTCAGGAATTCCCTGGCTATCCAGTGTTTAGGGCTCTGCACTCCCACTACAGGGGGCACAGGTTCGATCCCTGGTCAGGGAATTAAGATCCCGCAAGCCGTGTGTTGCAGACAAAAAAAAAAAAAAAAAATAACAGAAACATATTTTTTTCATTTTGAGTAACTATTCCAGGACAGTGATCTATCACTGGTATTCTTGGATTATTTTTGCCTCATAAATTATTAGCACATACTAATTGGTAAAGCCCCCTTTCCCCTTGAGATGAAACTTAATCAGATTGCCCACTAAATAATATTAGAAATGAAATATTTTTATTCCATTATCCCTTAGAATCCTGTGATATGCCAGTATTTGAGAATGCCAGAGCCAGAAGTGATGGCACATGGTTTAAGCTCAATGACAGCCTGGACTACGAATGCCTTGATGGGCATGAGAGCCGAGATGGACACACCACAGGCTCCATAGTGTGTGGTGAAAATGGCTGGTCTGGTAAACCTGCATGTTATGGTAAGAACTCCTTTACAGCTGTTATTCTTTTCAAATGAACATAATTAACAATAATCATCAAAAATGTTTTATTTTTACCAAATTTGACTGATCTAGAGTCATTATTAAGGCATGATGATTAAAATCAAGATGTCTCCTTCTGCTTTAATGTAAACTGGATGGAGGGGAAATTTTGAAGTCCAAAGACTCACTCATTACCAAAATGACAGTGTCTTACAACCTCTTCAACTATTTTGCTCCTGAGTTTCTGCTCTATACCTCCTAGCTTGAGTATTAATTTCTGCAGGTACTGAGAGGAGCTTTTTATTTTCCCACCGTGACAAGTTCTGAGGACAGTGACATGAATCTCTTTTATGTTTGCCAATCAGCAGTCTTTTCTCCAGGGCTAGAAACGGCTTCAATCTCTGGCCAACTGAATGGATGTTGAATGTTCCAAGCCAAAGGAACAGTATATGCAAAGCTTTGGCAACAAAACAATATTTGGGAAATACCAAGGTTAATGGATTCTACTCAAGGTGTGTGAGAATTTTATGAGCTGAGGCTGGATAGGAGGCAAAGGAAAGATTATCCAGGTTACTTCAGGGCATGTTCACATTTGGATTAATTTTATGATTGATGAAAAGTCATAAGGAATTTTAAGGAAAGGAATGATATAATTTTATTTGGATTCTTGAAAGTTTTTTTTTTTTTCAGGAAGCCATGTAGGGTGAGAAAAAGTGGGGATTAGATAAGGTTATGGCTGAAGAGATGCACAGCAGAGGATAGATTTGAGATATATTTTGTTGGCAGAAAACACAGATAATGTCACTAAATGATGGATGTCGAAAAGAGCAAAAAGTCAAGGGACTCGCGTGCTTGCTCTCCATTGCTTCATAAGCAAGCAGGTAAATGGAAATGACTTTGCCAGGTGCTACTGGCAGGAGAGAGAACACTTTGGGAAGAACACGGCAACTTTTGACTTGAACACATTGTGATTGGGCTGCCCATGGACCATAAAAATTGGATATATCCACTACAGAGTTGAATACATGGATCTAACCAGGAGACACACCTGTGAGATTATCACCCTATAAATAATGATATCACATTGGGAAAGAATGTAGAATGAAAACAGAAGAGAGATCAAGACTGAGCCCTGAAGCATTCCAGCATTTAGGTGTCAGACAAAGAGGAATAGATGGCAAAGTAGATAGGAAAAAGGAGAACCCAGAGAATTTAGGGGAAAAACTTAGAAATGAATGTTTCATAGATGTGGAGAGAAGAAAATGTGTAAAGGTAAAGCAAGTGTAATAGATCAACTAATGGTGAATCCTGTGGAGTCAGCCTGGATGGGTTCTAATTCCAGTTCTACAGTTTGCTAGGCATGTATCTTAGGGCAACAACCAAGCCTATTTGAAGCTTTGTTCACACTTCCTAATCTGGAAAATGGATTAATAATTACAAATGTTCTAATATTTCAAAGGATTTTGGACTAAATTATTCATATAAAGTTCTTGCCATAAGGCCTGCCATACAATAAAATCAAGGAAATTGTCATCTAATTACATTATTATGATTGTTAGAGTGGTGAATATTTCTAATTCAGTAGATGTGTCCCATTAGAAGACTGTAAAAATGTGGTGGATTTGGCTACATAGAGGGCAACAAAAACTGCAACAGAGATGGTTTTGGATGGAGTAGACAGGGAAAAACCTACATAGAACCTGCTGAAAAAATGATTAATAAGAAACTTATCACAGCATGTGGACATAACTCTTTCAAAAGATTTGCTTGTGGCAGAGAGGAGGAGGTTCAGGATATATTGCTAGGGGAATTACGCACTGAATAAAGAATTGTTTTAATGGGAAAGATGAGAGTGTGTTGAACGCTGAAGAGGATATGCTAGAGAGGGGAGCAGGCAGAGACTGAACACAGGAAGTTCCCTGTGAAGGAGAAGGGAAAGGAACCCGCGCTGCTGAGAAAATCCTGGGCTTTGGTGGCAACAGCTCTACTTCCAACTTCCTATCAGGAGGAAGGAAGGAAAATGGATGTGTAAATCTAATGCTGAAAAGAAGCAGTCGCTGATGGTTTCTATTTTCCTTTGAGGTAGGAGACAAAGTCATGTGAGATTAAGTGGTGCACAGGGGAAGGAGGAGAAAGAACACTAGGCAGAGTAGAAAAGATTAAAAATAGAGATTTCAGACAGACACACAGAGTGAATTTATAATGGAAATGAGACAGGCTTGTTCAACAGTGTTCTGGGCACAAATTTCACTTTTCAGGCTGTCAACAAACACCTAATATGACCTAGAAGTAGGCTAAGAGAAAAATGGTGAAAGATACAAACAGGGGACCTGCCTTTCAAGAGCTTTCATTCCACTATGAAAAAACAACAAATAATTAAGGTAAATAATGAACCAAAAGGTAAAATATTTCTAGTATATTTTCCAAATAACTGTATTCGAAGAACAAAAGAATCCAAGCACTTAGAAAATAGGAGGGGACTGAAGGCTCTAGTTCCTACAGGAAGACATCTATGCAAAGAAAAGTTGGAAACCATTCATTCAGCATAGAGATAAGGGTCTGTGCAACAGCCGAGGAAGCAAAGAAATTGACCTATTTTAAAAATTCTGTATTGACTCTGACTCCAGGGGCAGATAGATGACATTGGAAGTGTAGGCAAGGAATGGATTGTAAAGTGTTTGGAGCTTACTCTAAGTAAAAGGGGAGGCTCTTAACATGATCATGGCTTTCTTAAAGTCACTGTCTTTATGTGAAGACAGCAGTTGGAAAATAGCCTACAACCGATGTTATTGTTAATGCAGCATTTTTCACAATATGATAAAATAGGAATTGTATATACGCACAACATATATAAACACAGACACATACCAATAAAAGTATTGCTATGTGGAAATTTGGAGTAGAATTTTCGGAAAGGAATCTCAGTTGTTCTCATCAAGCGTGACCTTCTCAACGAAGCTACAAAACTCAATATTAACACAAAACGAAAACTATTTTTTGAGTTATTTTTTGTGACATTACTTTTAAAAATAGTTAACTTACATCTAACTTTATGACTATGTGTTAAGACTTGACTTTCAGACAGTATGAATTTTCATTTTGGTGAAATTCTAATTTTCAAATTCCAGTTTTGAATTTTATAAATTAATTAACAAGATAGGAAGACTCCGAATAAGAAAAATGCAATTTTTCATAATTTGTAGCAATGTCACAAATTTCATACATTTTATAAATTTGGGGGTATAATTTTACACATTTCTAAATTGAGTCAGAATAATTATAAATATATTAATAGTAAGATCATTTATAGGTACAACAAGAATAGATACTTGTATGTCCTATACATAATCATGACACCTAGAATATGCCTATCTCTGTGGCCTTGAACATGTTCCTCATTTTGTTTCATGTTTCAATTTGATCATGTTTCAGTTTGATTTCCACACTTGTAAAATTAAGGGATTTTTAATGTTCCTGTAACTCAAATACATGAGAAATGTCTCCCTTGTGTGTTCTGGTTTCCCAATTATATTTCTAAAAATACCATTTTTCATTTGTGTGTAATTTAAAAATTGTAGCATTCGTTTTCTTTAACATGAGAGAATCTTTTTACGTTTTGAGACAGAGAAAATAACATTAAATTTTATAAATGTCAGTGATAAAATCATATCCAGTTCAAACAAGCTGACTTAACAAATAAATTATCAGGACACATACGTTGCTGTTCAATACCTTAATATTTCTCAAAGAGCCCCATATGAATGGAGAGGGTGTATAAAACCTAATATGTAATGTTTTTCAAGGAAGAGCATTTATGTGCTGCCCCTCTGTATATGCATGCAGTACCCAGCACCTCATTTTTACATGACACATATAATATTTATTTGGCAATGATTAGTTGTATATTCTCACTAAATTATTTGTCTCTTTCTATAGAAAGAGAATGCAGTATTCCACAAATGGAAAACAATTTAGATGCTAATCCCAAGAGAGACAAATATAGATTTGGAGATGTGTTGAAATTCTCCTGCATACAAGGACTTATTATGGTTGGAGCAGATTCAATTCAGTGCTACCACTTTGGGTGGTCCCCTAATCTTCCAACATGTAAAGGTAAATATTTATCTTACAGCTGCTGAACAAGAGTTAAAACCTTAGACATCAACCATTTCTTTCCTCTCTTAATTTTCTGTCTGCTTCCAGTGCATCTATAATCTAATGCATTAAGCCAGAGGTATACCCACCAAGGACAAGTGTTGGGTTGTAGATAAAACAGTTTTCCTTATTTAAGAAATTAATCTCCAGTTGCTTCTTGAAATGTGTGGTGGAAGTATCCACAGATATGTATAAGGAACCTGACACTGGCAGAATTTCTTGTTAAGTTTCCTTTTGCCTACAATTCCACCATTAATATTGGACATTTTATATAATGTGGGACTTACCTTAAGTGTCATCAAGTGTGTCTAAACAATGTTCAAGTAGCTTATAGTCAATTCAATCATATGTATGGCTGGAATAAAAGTTAAAACTTGATCAAGGGGCTTCCCTGGTGGCGCAGTGGTTGAGGGTCCGCCTGCCGATGCAGGGGACGCGGGTTCGTGCCCTGGTCCGGGAAGATCCCGCATGCCGCGAAGCAGCTGGGCCCGTGAGCCATGGCCGCTGAGCCTGCGCGTCCGGAGCCTGTGCTCCGCAACGGGAGAGGCCACAACAGTGAGAGGCCCACGTACCGCAAAAAAAAAAAAAAAAAAAAAAACTTGATCAAATGCTTGTTTCAAAGGATAATATTTTTTCCAAAAGTTTTGATACAATGTTTCCATGGAATAAGAATATTGTTATAATTTACACACCCATATTTATTAATTGGTTTGCATACCTATTTAGGGTATCTGGATTATTGAACATGTTTTCTGGGCTTACATAGACTTCCAATATGTTAGCTCGGATGAGTAATAGAACTAGGAAACAGAGTCTGGTGTAAACACCATTGTTTTTTCATTGTTTAAGAATGCTAAAATAAATTATGTAATAAATAATAAACTAACAAAAAATCTCTGCATTAGCTGGATTTTTAAGCTGTAAAATAGACCACGTGACCATTATTTACACAGCATGTCTACTGTAGGGCAAGTAAAATCGTGTGCTCCACCTCCTCAACTGCTCAGTGGGGAAGTTAAAGACACACAGAGAGAAGAATATGGACACAGTGAGGTGGTGGAATATGTCTGCAATCCTGGATTTCTGATGAAGGGCTCTCATAAAATTCAGTGTGTTGATGGACATTGGACAGCTTTGCCCGTGTGTATTGGTAAAGTATTAAAAATAGTAATATTTAAAGGTAAGTCAACACTTTTATTTGTACTCTTATACAAACTTAAATGATAAAGACGAACATATTTTTGTGAAATTTTCCAGAGGAGAAGAGTACCTGTGGAGATATACCGGAACTTGATCACGGCTATGTCAACCATTCTGCCCCTCTCTATCACCATGGAGACTTGGTAGAGTTCAGTTGCAGAGAAGCATTTACAATGATTGGACCCAGATCAGTCACATGTATTCATGGAAAGTGGACCCAACCTCCTCAGTGCATTGGTGAGAATGCACTTCTCAAATTGACATTTAACATTTGCAGCCATATTGTTGAAATTTAGAGTTATCCTTGAAAATGTCAGCTTAAATTATAATGATTCCCAACATTTGTTGTTTATAATTCAATATATGTCTGAAGAGGAAAAGTATAAACTAGAAGAGAATTTTATGAATCTTTCTGTCCTGATATTAACATTGTTTATCTTTACAAGTGTGAAGCTAAATCTTATTGATATTCACATGATTAAAATATGAGTACTAGTTACCAGGAAAATACAACTATCTCTGCAGAAATACCAGTTTTGTTTTTATATGATACTCTTTCTTTTAGGACCTTTAAAACAAGGAAATATAGCTAAGAAAATACCCATTTCATGCATTCCTTTAGGAATCTTGCCTCTCTCAAAACTTCTAACAATGATGATTTCTCAGTCAGTTTCAAATGCAGCAAAAAGAAGTTAATGTGCTGGAGGGAAGGTGGGCTCAGGCCCTCCCAGTCAGTAGGTAACTCAGTCACAGGAGGCCCTTGGGCTGGGGCCAGGAACCTGCCCTGACTGATGCATTTCACTGTAAGTGAATCATCCTGATCTTCGGATGACCAAGTCTTTGATGACTGACCGGGAGAATCTTAGCTATCTTCCTTCACTTTTCCCTTAGATGACTTCTTTCCTGGAGTTTTCCTGGGTCCTGCATTCAAAGAGAGCCCTGGATGCCTGGTCTTATTTATTCATCAGATTTCTAGTCATTAATTATTCCAAGAAGAAGGTAGAGCTTAGGCTCAGGCTCCATGAGAGCAGGGATTCATACCTGTTTTGTTCACTGATATATTGCCAATACCAAAAGACTGGCTGACAGATGGGAGATATTCAATAGGAGCTTATTAAGTTAATCAGTAAATTTCATTGTTTATTACTCCCTACATTTTTACTAAACACAGTTCTGTCCAAGGTATTGCCAGTTCTTCACCAAACCTCATCTTTATCCTCTTCCATCTCCACAAATGACCTCGCCTCATTAACTTTTCATTCTACCTTACACCAAAACATGTGCTTCAATTATTACTCCCCTGATCTCAGAGTTTTCCTTGCAAAGGTTAATCCTCTACCTGTATTCAGTTTAACATAATCCCTCTCAGCTATAATAGACCTTATTCCAATTTTCTCCTCTCAGTGTTTATTTTGTAACTCTGTCTAGTCTAGCTTTTCATTCTTCTTACTATATTTATTTTCTCCTAATAAATAAGTTTGCTTTCCTTTCAGAAACCAGTCAATCATAGGATGATGACAGCAGCCACCACTGCTCCTTTTGAGTATACATCTTCCTTCAGTTACCATTCCCTGAAGAATACTATCGGCTTTGTCTCCCTCAACACTCTGAACAAATCCTAAAAATAGGGCTGATTCTCAAGCCTCTAGTGTGTTTTGAATTCATCTCCTTATTTCATGTTATTTTTTCAGGGTTGCATTTTCAAATCATTACTTTTCGATAGCCAACTACTTGACTTTTATTTATTCTGTTATCCTCACTTGACTCTTATCACTAACAAATCATAACAAATACTACCAAAGACCTATACTGATATTTTGTCATATTCAAAAAGGACTTCCACCTGCATTGATTTTTTGAAATAGGTAGCCATATAAAAAGCTTTTTTAGTCCACATTTAACTTTTTTTCTGGAGCCAGAAAAAAAATTGTTATTATGGCATTATATTGGATCATAGAATGACCTGGTGTATAATATAGCTTCTCAAAGACTCTACATGTATATACAGAAAACAAGTTTTAACTTTAAGTACCCACTTTCTTATTCCAAGTATTTGTTATTTTTTGGTGATCATTCAAAAGATCTTAAAAATTAAGATTCTATTAAAAAACCCTTAGATGTACTTTTCTTATTATGTTTCATTACTTTTCTTGAAAAAATATATATAAACTAGCAACTTGATATTCTATATCCACACATAATTGTTTTTATTTTAATGTTTTAAGATTGTGAATTAAAAGCAATGCAGAGATGCTTGAGACCTAAAAACAAATGAATGTGAACATTTGCACATGTTTCAAATTTGGGACCAGATTATTCATGCGATGACTATTCACTATGTAGATCATGCAAAAATGTTCCAGTCCAAAATGCAGAATGTCTTTAGGATGGATATTTTCTCTGAAATTTCAAAAACTGGATGCAGGACTCAGGTTCATATATAATAGTCCATTTCATGCAATTTGATCAGTAATAACTTTGTTGGTGGAACTTGTAGGCATAAATTGTAAGTTCATTATATTACTGACTTCATAGCTATTTATTGTATTTGTTATTTGGTTCTTAGAATTAGTCTTTTCAAGGGAATATTTTCATTTTATAGCAACAGAGGAACTTAAGAAGTGTAAATGGTTAAAAATATTTGCATCTGAGGGAAATCCATCAGATAAAAAAATTGAATTTGACCATAACACCAGCAAAAGTTACAAATGTCGAAAATCAGAATACAAACACTCAATCTGTATAAATGGAAGATGGGATCCTGAAGCAACCTGCAAAGAAGGTAAACTCTTCTTTATAATGTTTTCAAAAATGTATTCTATTTCTTTCTAACTTGTAAAAGTAGTATCTTTGTGTCTTTCAAGGAAATTTAGTTATTTATCATTACAAATAATTTTCAATCTGAAAGGTAATTTAGAAACAAACCAAAACACTGTTTCTAAATATTAATTGTATCGTGTGCATTAGTCAGCGATATGACACAACACCCAGAGCCTTGGTGGCTTTAAATTAACATCTGGGCAGTAGGTGTGCTCATTAGCATGGGAAAACCATTGCTTTTGATTTCTTACATTACACATAAATGTGCTTATGTCTATGCTGAACTATTATGTATTTATTCATGTATCTATTTATGTATCAATCTATGTATCTATCTATTTATATATATTTATGTATCTATCAAGTCATCTATTTATCTGTTTGTGTATCTATAGCTATCTTAAAAAGTCTTGAATCATATTGACACCACCAATTCCAATTGAATAGGCTCATTTCAGTTTTTTACTTTCACATCTGTATCTCTCTTCTCTAACTGTAGGACACCTTGACTCACTATCCTCAATATTTTTACCAATTTGTACAAGCCTATAATATACAGAAAGTAGCTTCAAACCAATATAAAAACAAATCTACTATCTAGTGTTCAACATCTTATAGTTCTTTCTTATATGCAGTTCTCTATGTAAAAATCATACCACACTAAAGCTGTTAAAGGAGAATAAATTATTTAGAAAAACATAAATATTTGGGAATTAAACAACAAACTTCTAAACAACTGCCATGGCAATATACAATGTGTACTGTATATTATACATGATACATTTATGATTGCTTAGTCCTTGTGAATTAACTCTTTTATAATTATAAAATATTTATTTATAGTTTTTGTAACACACCTTGTCTGCAAGTCTATATTAGCTTATTTAAATATAGTTAATTTATTTAAAACAATTTATTACCTTCATATGATAAAGGAATGCCCAACAAATTTCAAGTAATCAATGTCCTCAAAGCAAATATAAAATTAAAAGAGAACTTGCTACACAACTGCATCTTTAAGGAAACAAATAATATTTAGAGGCAGTGAAGTACATGTGTTCTTCTACATTTTCTTCTAGAAGCTTTATAGTTTTAGTATGTATATTTAAGTATATTATCTGTCTTACATTAACATTTAAGTATTGCATAAAATAGGAGTTGATTTTTTTATATATGGATAGCCAATTGTTTTAGCAATATGTGTGGAAAAGACTTTGAAATGAAAATCAATTGACTATGGAAGTGTTGATTTATTTCTGGACTTGCAATTCAGTCCAGTTATCTATTTGTCTGTCTTTATTCCTGCCAAATTGCCTTTGTAACTAGCTTTTTAGTAGACTTGAAGTCTGTGAAGTCTGATATGTAGTCTCCAAGTATGTTCTTCCTACTCAAAATTGTTTTAGTTATTCTGGTCTTTACATTAACATAGAAATTTCAGGGAAAGCTTATTAATTGTTATAAAATTTTTTTTGTATATGGAAAGGGATGGCTTTATAATGAGAAATAAATTAGGGAGAATTGACGTCTTTACCATATTGAATATTCACATCATAAATATGGTATTCTCTTTATTTATTCATGCTTCTATTTTTCCAGTAATGTCTTAAGCGTAAAACACTTATAGTTCTAAAAAATTTTGAATTTACATGTGAAGTCATCTGATATGTAGTTCGCTTTTTTGGAAGTTTCCCTTGATAAAGAATTCAATTTCAATACGGAGTGTGCTATTCACATTTTCGATATTGTCTTTTGTCAAGGTGTGAAAGTTGTATTTTTCAAGAAATGTCTCCATTTTACCCAATTTAGGAAATTGATTGATGTAAAATTCTTTCTAATAGTCACTTAACATTCTATTTTTCTTTTAACTCTACAGTATATTTGGTGATATCACTTCTTTCGTTATTGGTATTGATAGTTGTTTCTCTCCTTTATTTTGATCTTCTCCCAAGAGTTTTGTTTTTCAATATTATTATTTTCAAATAACCAATTTTAGCACTCTTAATTTTCTCCATTTCCTTTCTTCTCTAATTTTTAGCTCTGTTAATTTTCTCTGTTTTCTCTTTTCTATTCATCTTTCTCAATTTTCTCTCTTTTGTGGACTTAATTCTCCTTCCTTATAATTTCTTGATTTTAATTTTACTCTCTCATTTCTTAAGATAGAAAATTAAAACATTAATTTAAGCCATCCTACTTTCTAAATGTAAACCTGTAAAACTACCTTTTTCCCTTCTAAGTGCTGCTTTAGCTGTGTCTCAAAAAATTATAAATACATCCAATTTACTTTCATTTAGTTCTATGTGGAATATTTTCTAATATTCCTAATGACTTCTTCTTTGACATGGCAGTTGTTTAGAAGTTTGTTGTTTAATTCCCAAATATTTATGTTTTTCTAAATAATTTATTCTCCATTTAAGAGCTTTATTGTGGTATAATTTTTATATAGAGAGCTGAATATATTTAATGTATACAGTTTGATGAGTATTATGGGTGTTTGCATAGAAAATTTATTCTTATTGATTTCTAATCTAATTCAATTGTCACAGAACACACTGTGTAATTTTTCAGTATTTTGAAATTTGTTGTTTCTTTATTGCACAGCATATTGCCAATCATTGTGGTATTTCCTTTTTCATATAAAGCATATGTATAATCTAGTTGCTAGATCAGGTTAAAGTGGTTCCTAGTGTTCTAAAAATTTATCTATGTCTTAAAATGTTTTTTTTCTAGTTGTTCTATCAGTCAGAGTAAGAAGGCTATCAGTATTGTTAACTAGGATTATGGATTTGTCTATTTCTTCTTTTAGCTCTGTCCATCTTTGCTTCATTTATTTGATATATTTTTAGATACATTATACATTTATGATTGCTTAGTCCTTGTGAATTAACTTTTTTATAATTATAAAATATTTCTTTATAGCTCTTGAAATACACCTTGTCTGGAAATCTATATTAGCTTATTTAAATATAGTTAATTAATTTAAAACAATTTATTACTTTCATACAATAAAGGAATTCCCAACAAATTTCAAGTAATCAATGTCCTCAAGTTATTCTCTCTAAAGTAAAAGCAAATATAAAATTAAAAGAGAGCTAGCTACACATCTTATTCACACATGTCAAAAATCCCTAAACTAAAAAACCCCATTTTCAGTGTTTTACTAACAGAAAATACGTTAAATTAAGTAAAATGAAAAGGAAAACAGTATACTTTGAAATCTATAGGATACAGCAAAAACAAAGATATTTGTAGTTTAAAGCATGCATTACAAAACGAGGAACAAACTTAAAGTAATAGGAAGTACAATCTAGAATCTAGAAAAGAACATACACCCAAAGAACATAGAAGGAAAGAATAATTAAAATTAAAATATCAATTATTATAATAAGCTAAAAAATCATAAATAGCTGATTTACAGAATATTAATTCAGTTTATAGGGAAATGTAGTGGATAGACCAACTTCTGCAAGACTTATTAAGAAGTACAGATTAATATTATTAGGACAAAAGTGGTTAAACATCAGACACAAAAGAAAATAAATTCTTGAAAATACATTGAAAAAAATGTCAAGATAGTTAAAACAGAAATAAGAAAAATATTTTGGATGAAATATAAAATACTTCTATTGATGTAGAGCAAAATAGAAAATCTGATATTAGTTAGCATGAATGAAGTGTATTCAGTCAAATATTTCCCTGAATTTAATACAAAATATTGAACAATTGAAAGGATTTACAAGACTTTCCAGTATATACTTGCATATGCCTTCTAATGAAATAAAAATGCAGTATGGCAGGAAAAAACAAAATCAAGAAGTCACAGAGAGGTCCAAAATCTTCCAGGTATAGTCATGCAGAGTCTTCCCTCAGTTGAGCAGGACAGGCTTTGTCTTCAAATTATGAACTGCCAATATATATCTGAGGTATCTCAATTTTATGGGACTCAGACACAGTTTACAGAGGGGTCTTTTATACCCTGCTGGTCACGTAACTAAAGCCAGGTTGTCTAATCCGTTAAACCAGGTGTATTTCATCAATCTGTATATCTCTTAACAGCACAGGAAAGCTAGTAAATTGTACCTCCAGAAGAGCTCTGAACTGTAAACAGTATACTATAAATCCCAGTGAACATATCTAATTCTTACCTTGGCCAAGACTCTGCATCAAATTAATCGATCATTAACTAAGTGTAATTTTTCCTCTGGGTAATCTGCTTCCACTGGGAGAAAATCTTGTGGGGATTTTAAGCTGATTCCAATACGTCTGATCACCAATATGTGTAAAAAAAATACCCTGATGTCAGTTTTTACTTAGTGCCTGTAATTGAGTGAGCAATTCACTTAGAACATTCTAAAGGTTAGAAGTAATTAAAATCGATTTTATGTAAATTATGCAAGATTGACCACAGAAATAACAGAAGGAAGAACCTACAAGGAAGACCATGACACTGTAAACCAAGTGTGATATATTAAAGTGCTAAACAAGCTTAAGAGTATAATTGAGTCTAATATTGTTTAATCATTTATGATATATTATTAGAGCTTTCTATTTATTGAAAATTATTCCTTTAATATTTTTAACTTATGGTTTTTAATCAAGAAATCTAATTTTAATATTTTCAGAAGCACAAATACAATCATGCCCACCCCCACCTCAGATTCCCAATTCTCGAAATATGACAACTACAGTGACATATCAGGATGGAGAAAAAATATCTATTCTCTGTCAAGAAAATTATCTACTTGAAGATGAAGAAGAACTTGTGTGCAAGGATGGGAGATGGCAGTCAATCCCACGCTGTATTGGTCAGTAGTGCATAACATGCTTTATAAGATTCTTTTAAATAAGATTAATACTCCTCCAAGCTTTGTATGGATCAGCAAGGTCAAGATCTCTCTATTCCACTTTATCTTGAAACGGTAAATCACAATTAAGTATATAAATTAATGAACATTCTTTCACTTCTAGTGAGAAGTAAATACAGACAAAATCTTTGGCCTACTATGTAAATACCAGATAAAATTTATGTTTATGCATATTTTATTCCTAATGATCAAAAGGACAAGAATGAAGGGGCAGTTGGGCTGCCCAGCCTGGGAGTCACAGACTTGGAAGATAATTCCCCCAGCATGTCTGACTTAGAAGTCCAGTGTAACTTGTGTACAGGAAAGCCAGAGGGCTGTAGGAAACAGAGATTCTGTTCTTAAAAGGCACACAAAAATTCTCACTTGCTCCATGTCCCAGTGCAGAGGCAGCAATTAGAAAGAAGTCTGGGTTAGACTGACTTGCTGATCTTTGTGAACCTCTCAGAGAGGCAGGAGGCAACTGGGGACATGGATACTGGTGCCAGCCATTATAAGAGACAAGTGCCACTTTGGAGTTCTCCTTATAGCTTATTAGCACCAGAAGCTTACCAACCCACGACAGCACCAACCCCAGGCCCCACCAGGCCCCACAGCTCCTACAATGGGACCTGGCCCTGTTCCTGGGGGGGACAGCACCAGCGCAGGTACCCTTGGGCCCTGCAGCCAGCTGCCCCAGGACTTGGTCCTGCCCACCAGTGGCTGACAGCCTCTGCATGAGGCAGAGTCTGGTAGCCAACCAGGTGGGGGGCCAGCCCCACCTACCAGTGCACCCACAGTAATTGGCCTTGCTACAACAGATGGGCACCCTTATAGCATATAGATCTGGTGTATAGATCCTACAGAGGGGAGCATGCTGCTGGGTCCCATAGACTTTTCCTACATAAGGTCACTCCTCCAAGATCAGGAACATGCCTCACACATATTAATAGACACAGAGAATTAGGCAAAATGAGGAGACAGAGAAATACATTCCAAATGAAGGAGCAAGACAAAATCTCAGAAAAAACTCTAAACAAAGTG
Source organism: Monodon monoceros (assembly GCF_005190385.1). Classification (NCBI taxonomy): domain Eukaryota; kingdom Metazoa; phylum Chordata; class Mammalia; order Artiodactyla; family Monodontidae; genus Monodon; species Monodon monoceros. Next base: position 5,295,381 of record NW_021703774.1, on the reverse strand, counting down.
AAGATAAGCAGTATGCCCAATAGAGTTCAAGGTAATGACCATAACAATGCTCAATGAACTCTGGAGAAGAATGTATGAAAACAGTGAGAATTTTAAGAAAAAGGTAGAAAATATAAGGAAGAACTAAACAGAACTGAAGAATACAGCAGCTGAAATGAAAAATTACACCAGAGGAAGTCAACAGCAGATTAGAGGATTCAGAAGAATGGATCAGTGATCTGCAAGACAGGGTAGTGGAAACCACCCAACAGCATAGGAAAGAGAAAAAAAGAATTTTAAAAAAATGAGGATAGCCTAAGGGACATCCGCAACAACATCAAGTATAGTAACATTCTCATTATAGGGATCCCAAATAAAGAGAGACAGAGAGAAACAGAGAACGTATTTGAAGAAATAATAGCTGAAACATTCTAACAAGAAATATACAGACTTCCAGGTCTGGAAATCAGAAAGTCCCAAACAACATTTACCCAAAGAGGACCACACCAAGACACATTATCATTTAAATGGCAAAAATTAAAAATAAAAAGAGAATCTTAAAAGTAGTAAGGAAAAAGCCATTAGGTACATACAAGAGGACTCCTCTAAGACTATTAACAGATTTTTCTGCAAAAACTTTGCATGCCACAAGGGAGTGGCACAACATATACAAAGTGATGAAAGGAAAAAACTTACAACCAAGGCGACTGTATCCAGCAAGGCTATCAAAGGATGGATCAACAGCTTTACAGATAAGCAGATGATAAAAGAGTTCAGCAGCAATAAAATGACTTTACAAGAAATGCTAAAGGGACTTCCTAAGAGGAAAAGTAAAGACCACAACTAGAAATAAGAAAATTACAAAAGAAAAAAATCTTAATGGTAAAAGCAAACATACAGTAAAGGTAGTAGGTGCTAGTAGGAAGGTTAAAAGACAAAAATAGTAAAATCCTCTGTATCCACAATAAGTAGTTAATATAGAAACACAAAACAAAAGGATGTAAAATATGTGGTGGGGAATAGAAATGCAGGGTTGTTAGAATGTGTTTGAACTTAAGAGACTATCAACTTATAACCACATATGAATATATGTTGTTATATATGAATCTAATAGTAACAACAAAACAAAAAAATCTATAATAGATCCACACACACAAAAGAAAGTAATCCAAACATAACACTAAAGATAGTCATTAAATCACAAAGGAAGAGAGAACAAAAGGAACAAAAAAGAATTACAAACACAACCAAAAAACAATTAACGAAATGGCAAAAGGTACTTACCTATCTATAATTACTTTAAATATAAATGAACCAAAATGCTCCAATCAAAAGACATAGAGTGGCTGAATTGATTTAAAAAAAAAAACCAAAAAGACGCATATATATGCTGCCTATAATCACTCACTTCAGATCTAAAGAAACACTCAGACTGAAAGTGAGGGAATGGAAAAAAGCATTTCATGAAAATAGAAATAAACACAAATCTGGGGTAGCAAAATTTATATCAGACAAAATAGACTTTAAAACAGAGACTGAAACAAGAGACAAAGAAGACATTATATAGTGAGAAAGGGACCAATCCAACAAGATTATGCAACAATTTTAAATATATATGCACCCAAACTAGAAGCACCTAAGTACATAAAGAAAATACTAACAAACACATACAGAGAAATAGACAGTAACAAAACAATAGTAGAGGACTTTAACTTCCCACTTACATTAAAGGACAGGTCATCCAGACAGAAAATCAAGTTTAAATCCAGTGAAGAAACATTGGACTTAAACTATAAGTCAGATGGACTTACTAAACATATATAGAACATTCCATCCAAAATCATCAGATACACATTCTTTTCAAGTGCACATAGAACATTCTCCAGGATAGATTACATCTTGGCCACAAAAGAAAGTTGAGAACATTGAAATCATAGCCAGCATCTTTTCTGACCACAAATGTATGAGACTAGACTTCAACTACAGGAAAAAAAAACCAAAACTGCCAAAAGTGCAAACAGTTAGAGGTTAAACAATATGCTACAAAACAACCAAGGGGTCACTGAAGAAATCAAAGAGGATATTAAGAAAAATACTTGAAGACAAATGAAAATGGAAAAACAATGGTCCAACATCTATGGGACTCAGCAAAAGCAATTCTAAGAGGGAAGTTTATAGTGACACAGGCCTACCTCATGAAAGAAGAAAAATCCCAAGTAAATAGTCTAACCTTAGACCTAAAGAAACTAGAAAATGAAGAGTAAACAAACCCAAAATTAGTAGAAGGAAAGAAATAATAAATACAGAGGAGAAATGAATGGAATAGAGACTTAAAAAAAACAATAGAAAATATCAATGAGACTAAGAGCTGGTCATTTGAAAAGATAAATACAATTGATAAACCTTTAGAAAGACTCATCAAGAAAAAGAGATGAGGGTCTGACTCAATAAAGTCAGGAATGAAAGAGGAGAAGCTACAACTGATACCACAGAAATATAAAGAACCATAAGAGATTACTATGAACAATTACACACCAATAAAATGCACAACCAAGAAGAAATTGATAAATTCCATGTAATGCACAATTTCTCAAATATAAATCAGGAGAAATATAGAAAATATGAACAGACTGATTACCAATATTAAAATTGAATCAGTAATTTTAAAACCCAAGAAACAAAAATCCAGGACCATACAGATTCACAGGTGAATTCTACCATTTACAAAAGAGTTAACACCTATTCTTCTCAAAATATTCCAAAAAAATTGAAGAGGAAGAACACTTCTGAACTTATTCTGCAAGTTCAGCATCACCCTGAGGCCAAAAACAAAGATGGTGCAAAAAAAGAAAATTACAGGCCAATATCACTGATGAACTTAGGTGTAAAAATCTTCAATCAAATATTAGCAAACCAAATTCAACAATACGTTAAAAGGATCATACACCATGATCAAGTGGGACTTTTCAGAGGGATTCAAGTATGTTTCAATATCTGCAAATCAATGTGATATACATCAACAAATTGAAGAATAAAAATGATATGATTATCTCAATAGATGCAGAAAAAGCTCTTGACAAAACTTAATATCTATTTATGTTAAATCTCTCAGTGAAGTGGGTAGAGGGGAAACATACCTAAACATAATAAAGGCCATATATGACAAACGTCCAGCCAATGTCATACTCAACGGTGAAAAGCTGAAATCATTTCCTCTAAACCAGGAACGAGACAAGGATGCCCACTCTCTCCACTTTTACTCAACGTAGTATTGGAAGTCCTACACACAGCAATCAAACAAGAAAAGAAATAAAAGAAATTCAAATTGGAAAGGGAGAAGTAAAGCTATCACTATCTGTAGATAACATGATACTATACATAGAAAAACACCACCAAAAACTATTAGAACTAATAAATGAATTCATTAAGGTTGCAGGATATAAAATTAATATATAGAAATATGTTGCATTTCTATGCCCGAACAACAAAGTTTTAGAGGGAGAAATCAAGAAAGTAATCCCATTTACAATTGCATCAAAAAGAATAAAATAGCTAGGAATAAATCTAACCAAGGAGGTAAAAGACTTGTACTCTGAAAACTATAAGAAATTGATGAAATAAATTGAAGATGACAAAACAAATGGAAAGATATCATGTTCGCAAATTGGAAGAATTTATATTGTTAAAATGACCATGCTACTGAAAGCAATCTACAAATTCAATGCAATCCTTATTAAATTACCAATGGCATTTTTCACAGAATTAGAACAATTTTTTTTTTTATTTGTAAGGAAACACAAAAGACCACAAATAGCCAAAGCAATCTTGAGAAAGAAAAGTGGAGCTGGAGGAATCAGGCTCCCTGACTTCAGACTATACTACAAAGCTAGAGTAATCAAAATAGAATGGCACTGGCACAAAAACAGACACATAGATCTAGGGAACAGATTAGAGAGCCCAGTAGTATACCCACATTTATATGGTCAATTAATCTATGACAAAGGAGGCAAGAACATCACGGGGAAATGATTGCCTCTGTAAATGGTGTTGGGGAAACAGGAAAGTTACATGCAAAAGAAGCAAGCTGGACTACTTTCTCACACAATATACAAAAATAAAATGAAAGTGAATTAAAGACTTAATTGTAACTCTTGAATCCATAAAACTTCTAGAAGAAAACAAAGGCAGTATGCTCTTTGACATCAGTTTTAGCAATATTTTGGGTTTTGGGGGGTTTTTTGGATATGTCTCCTCAGGCAAGGGAAACAAAAGCAAAAATAAGCAAACAGGACTACATAAAATGAGAAAGCTTTTCCACAGCAAAGAAAACGATCAATAAAATGAAAAAGGTAGCCTACTGAATGTGAGAAGATATTTGCAAAGGATATATCCATTAAGGGGTTAATATTCAAACTATACAAAGAATTAATGCAACCAACATCAGAAAAACAAATAACTAGAAAATAGGCAGAGGACCTGAATAGACATTTTTTCCAAAGAAGACATACAGATGGCCAAAAGATACACGAAGAGAAGCTCAACATCATTAAAAGGCAGGCAAATGCATGTCACAACCACAGTGAAATGTCCCTTCACACCTGTCTTAATGGCTGTCATCAAAAAGACAACATCCAGTGTTGGCGAGGATGTGGAGAAAAGGAAATCTTTGTGCACTGTTGGTGCAATTGTAGATTGGTGCAGCCACTATGGAAAAGAGTATGGAGTTTCCTTAAAAACTAAAAATAGAACTGCCATATGATCTGGCAATTCCACTTCTGGGTATTTATTCAAAGGAACCAGAAACATTTGAAAAGATATATGCACTCCAATGTTCATTGCAGCATCACTTACAATAGCCAAGGTTTGGAATCAACCTAAGTGTCCATTGATAGAGGAGTGGATTAAGAAGATGTTTTATATATACACACAAAATGAACTATTACTGAGCCATAAAAATTACACATTTCCATTTGCAAAAACATGGATGGATCTAGGGTGTATTATGGTTAAGTAAAATAAGTTAGATAGAAAAAGACAAATGCCACATGATCTCACATATACGTAGACTCTAAAGAAGCCAGGGGGATGTGTATTCAGCATAAGGAATATGGTCAATGATATTATAATAACTTTGTATAGGGACAGATTGCTATTAGACATCCTGCTGGTCATTTCATAATATATGTAAAAGTCAAATCATTATGTAGTAGACCTGAAACTAACACAATATTTTTTTCACACCTTTATTGGAGTATAAATGCTTTATAATGTTGTGCTAGTTTCTGCCATACAACAAAGTGAATCAGCCACATGTATACACGCATCCCCATATCCCCTACCTCCCAAGCCTTCCTCCCATCTTCCCTATCCCACCCCTCTAGGTTGTCACAAAACACCAAGCTGATCCCCCTGTGCTATGCAGCTGCTTCCCACTAGCTATCTATTTTACATTTGGTAGTGTATATATGTCCGTGCCACTCTCTCACTTCATCTCAACCTCCCCCCACCCCCATGCTCTCAAGTCCATTCTCTACTTGTGCATCCTTGTTCCTGCCCTGCCACTAGGTTCATCAGTACTGCTTCTTTAAATTCCATATATATACATTAACATACGGTATTTGTTTTTCTCCTTCTGACTTACTTCACTCTGTATGACAGATTCTAGGGCCATCCACCTCACTACAAATAATTCAATTTCGTTCTTTTTATGGCTGAGTAATATTCCATTGTATATATGTGTCACATCTTTCTCCATTCATCTGCTGATGGATATTTAGGTTTGTTCCGTGTCCTGGCTTTTGTAAATAGTGCTGCAATGAACATTGTGGTAAACGTATCTCTTTGAATTATGGTTTTCTCAGGGTATATGCCCAGTAGTGGGTCATATGGTAGTTCTATTTTTAGTTTTCTAAGGAACCTCCATACTCTTTTATAGTGGCTGTATCAATTTACATTCCCACCAAGAGTGCAGAAGTGTTCCCTTTTCTCCACACACTCTCCAGCATTTATTGTTTTTTTGTTTTGTTTTAAATTTATTTATTTATTTTTGGCTGCATTGGGTCTTCGTTGCTGTGTGCAGGCTTTCACTAGTTGCGGCGAGTGGGGGCTACTCTTCATTGCAGTGTTCAGGCTTCTCATTGCAGTGGCTTCTCTTGTTGTGGAACATGAGCTCTAGGCATGCGGACTTCAGTAGTGTGTCTCGTGGGCTCTAGAGCGCAGGCTCAGTAGTTGTGGCACACAGACTTAGTTGCTCTGTGGCATGTGGGATCCTCCGGGACCAGGGATTGAACCCGTGTCCCCTGTATTGGCAGGCAGATTCCTAGCCACTGTGCCACCAGGGAAGCCCCTTATGTTTCTAGAGTTTTTGATGACGGTCATTCTGACCGGTGTGAGGTGACACCTCACCATGGTTTTGATTTGCATCTCTCCAACAATTAGTAATATTGAGTATCTTTTCATGTATTTGTTGGCCATCTGCATGTCTTCTATAGAGAAATGTCTATTTAGGTCTTCTGCCCATTTTTGGACTGGGTGGTTTGTTTTTGTGATACTGAGCTGCATGAGCTGCTTGTATATTTTGGAGATCAATCCCTTGTCAGTTGCTTCACTTGCAAATATCTTCTCCCATTCTGAGGGTTGTCTTCTTGTCTTGTTTATGGTTTCCTTTGCTATGCAAAAGTTTCTAAGTTTCATTAGGTCCCATTTGTTTATTTTTGCTTTTATTTCCCTTATTCTAGGAGGTGGCTCAAAAAGGACCTTGCTGTGATTTATGTCACAGAGTGCTCTGCCTATGTCTTCTTCTAAGAGTTTTATAGTGTCTGGCTTTACATTTAGGTCCTTAAAACATTTTGAGTTTATTTTTGTGTATGGTGTTAGGATGTGTTCTAATTTAATTCTTTTACATGCAGCTGTCCATTTTCCCCTGCACCACTTATTGAAGAGGCCGTCTTTTCTCCATTGTTTATTCTTGTCTCCTTTGTCAAAGATAAGGTGACCATATGTGCGTGGGTTTATCTCTGGACTTTCTGTCCTGTTCCATTGATCTATATTTATGTTTTTGTGCCACTACCATACCATCTTGATTATTGTAGCTTTGTAGTATAGTCTGAAGTCAGGGAGCCTGATTCCTCCAGCTCCGTTTCTCTTTCCTAAATGCCATTGGTAACTTGATAGGGATTGCACGGAACCTGCAGATTGCTTTGAGTAATATAGTCGTTTTCACAATATTGATTCTTCCAATCCAGGAGCATGGTATATCTCTCCATCTGTTTATGTTATCTTTGATTTCTTTCATCAGTGTTTTATAGTTTTCTGAGTACAGGTCTTTTGCCTCCTTAGGTAGGTTTATTCCTAGATATATTATTCTTTTTGTTGCAATGGTAAATGGGATTGTTTCCTTAATTTCACTTTCTGATCTTTCATTGATAGTGTATAGGAAGGTCAGAGATTTCTGTGCATTAATTTTGTATCCTGAAATCTTACCTAATTCATTGATTAGTTCTAGTAGTTTTCTGGTGGCATCTTTAGTATTTTCTATGTACAGTATCCTGTTATCTGCAAACAGTGACAGTTTTAGTTCTTCTTTTCCAATTTGTATTCCTTTTATTTCTTTTTCTTCTCTGATTGCTGTGGCTAGGACTTCCAATACTATGTTGAATAATAGTGGCAAGAGTGGACATCCTTGTCTTGTTCCTGATCTTAGAGGAAATGCTTTCAGTTTTTCACCATTGAGAGTGATGTTTGCTATAGGTTTTCTTACATGGCCTTCACTATGTTGAGGTAGGCTCCCTCTATGTCCACTCTCTGTACAGTTTTTATCATAAATTGGTGTTGTATTTTGTCAAAACTCTGTCTGCATCTATTGAGATGATCATATGGTTTTTATTCTTTAGTTTGTTAATATGGTGTATCACATTGATTGTTTTGCATATACTGAAGAATCTTTGCATCCCTGGGATAAATCCCAGTTGATCATGGTGTATGATCCTTTTAGTGTGTTGTTGGATTCTGTTTGCTAGTATTTTGTTGAGGATTTTTGATCCATGTTCATCAGTGATATTGGTCTATAATTTTTGTGTGTGTGATATCTTTGTCTGGTTTTGGTATCAGGGGGCTGGTGGCCTTGTAGAACGAGTTTGGGATTGTTCCTCCCTCTACAATTTTTTGGAAGAGTTTGAGAAGGATAGGTGTTAACTCTTCTCCAAATGTTTGATGGAATTTGCCTGTGAAACCATCTGGTCCTGGACTTTTGTTTGTTGAAATTATCAGTTACAGTTTCAATTTCATTACCTGTGATTGGTGTGTTTATATTTTCTAATTCTTTCTGGTTCAGTCTTGGAAGGTTTTACTTTTCCAAGAATTTGTCCACTTCTTCCAGGTTGTCCATTTTATTGGCATAGTGTTGCTTGTAGTAGTCTCTTAGGATACTTTGTATTTCTGCAGTGTCTGTTGTAACTTCCCCTTTTTCATTTCTAATTTTATTGATTTGAGTCCTCTCCCTTTTTTTCGTGATAAGTCTGGCTAACGGTTTATCAATTTTGTTTATCTTCTCAAAGAACCAGCTTTTAGTTTTATTCATCTTTGCCATTATTTTCTTTGTTTCTATTTCATTATTTCTGCTCTGATCTTTATGATTTCTTTCCTTCTACTATCTTTGGGTTTTCTTTGTTCTTTTTCTAGTTGCTTTAGGTGTAAGGTTAGATTTTTCATTTGAGATTTTTCTTGTTTCTTGAGGTGAGCTTGAATTGTTATGATCTTCCCTCTTAAAACTGCTTTTGCTGAGTCCCATAGGTTTTGGATCCTCATGTTTTCATTGTCATTTGTTTCTAGGTATTTTTTGATTTCCTCTTTGATTTCTTCAGTGATCTCTTGATTATTTAGCAGTGCATTGTTTAGCCTCCATGTATTTGTGTTTTTTACTGTTTTTATCCTGTAATTGATTTCTAATCTCATGGCATTCTGGTCGTAAAAGATGCTTGATATAATTTCAATTTTCTTAAATTTTCCAAGGCTTGATTTGTGACACAAGATGTGAACTATTCTGGAGAATGTTCCATATGCACTTGAGAAGAAAGTGTATTCTTCTGCTTTCAGGTGGAATGTACTAAAAATATTAATTAATTCTGCCTGATCTATTGTGTCATTTAAAGCTTGTGTTTCCTTATTTATTTTCTGTCTGGATGATCTGTCCATTGGTGTAAGTGGGGTGTTAAGTCCCCCACTATTATTGTGTTACTGTCAATTTCTCCTTTTATGGCTGTTAACATTTGCCTTATGTATTGAGGTGCTCCTATGTTGGGTGCATAAATATTTATAATTGTTACGTTTTCTTCTTGGATTGATCCCTTGATCATTAGGCAGTGTCCTTTAATGTCTCTTGCAACAGTCTTTATTTTAAAGTCTATTTTATCTGATATAAATATGGCTACTCCAGCTTTCTTTTCATTTCTATTTGCATAGAATATCTTTTTCCATCCCCTCACTTTCACTCTGTATGTGTCTCTAGGTCTGAAGTGGGTTTCTTGTGGACAGCATATATGCAGGTCTTGTTTTTGTATCCATTCTGTGTTTTTTGGTTGGAGCATTTAATCCATTTATATTCAAGATGATTATTGATATATATGTTCCTATTACCATTTTCTTAATTGATCTGGGTTTGTTTCTGTGGGTCTTTTTCTTCTCTTGTGTTTCCTGCTTAGAGAAGTTCCTTTAGCATTTGTTGTAAAGCTGGTTGTAAAGCTGGTGTTGCTGAATTCTCTTAGCATTTGCTTGTCTGTAAAGCTTTTTATTTCTCCATTGAATCTGAATGAGATCCCTGACAGGTAATCTTGGTTGTAGGTTTTTCCCTTTCATCATTTTAAATACGTCCTGCCACTCCCTTCTGGCTTGAAGAGTTTCTGCTGAAAGATCAGCTGTTAACCTTATGGGGATTCCCTTGTACGTTATTTGTTGTTTTTCCCTTGCTACTTTTAATGTTTTTTTCTTTGTATTTAATTTTTGACAGTTTGATTAATATGTGTCTCAGTGTGTTTCTCTTTGGGTTTATCCTGTATGGGATTCTCTGTGCTTCCTGGACTTGATTGACTATTCCCTTTTCCATGTTAGGGAATTTTTTGACTATAGTCTCTTCAAATATTTTCTCGGACCTTTTCTTTTTCTCTTCTTCTTCTGGGATCCCTATAATTCAAATATTGGTGTGTTTAATGTTGCCCCAGAGATCTCTGAGACTATCCACAATTCTTTTCATTCTTTTGTCTTTATTCTGCTCTGCTGTAGTTATTTCCACCATTTTATCTTTCCAGGTCCCTTATCTGTTCTTCTGCTTCAGTTATTCTGCTATTGCTTCCTTCTAGAATATTTTTAATTTCAGTTATTGTGTTGTTCATCATTGTTTGTTTGCTCTTTAGTTCTTCTAGATCCTTGTTAAATGTTTCATATATTTTCTCCATTCTGTGTCCGAGATTTTGGATCATCTTTACTATCATTACTCTGAACTCTTTTTCAGGTAGGTTGCCTCTTTCGTCTTCATTTATTTGGTCTTGTAGGTTTTTACCTTCTCCTTCATCTGTAACATAACTTTTTGTCGTTTCTTTTTTTTTTTTTGATGGGTGGGGCTGTATTCCTGTCTAACTGGCTATTTGGCCTGAGGCATCCAGCACTGGAGTTTTCAGGTAGTTGGATAGAGCCAGGTCTTGGTGCCAAGATGAGGACCTCTGGGAGGCTTCATTCCTATTAATATTCCCTGGGGTCTGAGGTTCTCTGTTATCCAGAGTTTTGGACTCGGAGCTCCCACCACAGGAGCTTGGGCCCGACCTCTGGCCTGGGAACCAAGATTCTGCAAGCCATGTGGTAAGGCAAAAAAAAAAAAAAAAAAAGATAAAAGATAAAAGAAAGGAGCTGTACAATAACAAAGACTAAAAGACAAAATAAAATTAGAAAGATAAAAACTATATTAGGAAAAATAAAAATATAATTGAAACAACTGCAATAAAGTAAAACAAAACCACAACAGAAAAGGGGGGGGGAGGGGGCAGGGAACAAGCCAAAAGGAGCAGAACAATGACAAAGTATAAAGAATAAAATAAAATTAGAAAAGTAAAAGATTTATTAGAAAAAATAAAAATATAAATGGATCAACAACAAGGTAAAACAGAACCCCAATCTAAAAGAAGAAAAAAGAAAAAAAGATAAAAAAAGAAAGGAAGAAAAAAAGAAAAAACCTTGGCTATGGGGGGGTAGGTGTTTAGGCAGAGATGGAACTTAGGCAGGGGCGGGATTTAAGGTGGAGTGGAACCTAGGCAGGGAGGCTGACTTTTGAGCATGAGGCAGAGCCTAGGCCCAGGACCCATGCAGCCAGAAAAGGCCTTGGGGGTGGGGCCTAGGCGGGGCATCATTCAAGTGGAAGCAGAGAGACAGCAAGTCTAAAGGACTGCCTATGGAGTGTGGAGTTCCAGAGTTTGGAGGTAAGGCCCTGGTTGAGGGTGTGTGGGTGGGATTTAGGCCCAGCGTGGTTAGAGTGGGTCTCAGAGGGGGTCTCCAATTATAGAGGTAGGGCCCTTGATGGGGTGTAGGGGTGGGGCTTGGGCTCTGAGCCGCAGGAGGGAGGCTCCAAGGGCAGTGGATTAGGCCCAGGAGCCCAACAGGCTCCTCAGTGCCTAAGTGGACAGGGAAAGTTCTGGCTGCATTCCCTTCCATTCCTCTGTGTTCCCCCACGTCTCCCCCAGGGTCTCCCCCATTCCTGCTGGACCCCTGACTGTTGGTGGGTCTCGCTGGGTGTAGGAACTCCTCCTCTCCCCCAGCCGCCCTTCAAGGGTGCCAGTCCCAGAGGTCCAGACTTTACTTTTGCTCTCCCTTCCCACCCTCCCACTCGCTCAGGACCTCTGCAGCTGGAGGGGGCCTAGGTTGCCAGAGGATCAGTCCCGGGATCTCAGTAGCCTCCTGGAGGCCCAAGAGGGCAGGAGAAACCTGGCCACGCTCTCTTTTGATCCTCTGCCCTCCCAATGGTTCCCCAATTTCCCCCTTTGGGCAAGGGATCCCTTCCCCTCCCCGAGCCACCCCTCAGGGGTGCCAGTCCCAGTCCACCTCCACTTCTCCCCCCCCCTCATTCCCCCCATGACCCACATCCTACCTGGTTGCTGGGGGTTCCTCCTGTCCCCTTAGGTGTCCATGGTCCCCCAATGGTGCCTGGTAGGTGCCCTAATTGTGCGGAGACATGAATTCCACGTCCTCCTAGTCCACCATATTGACTCCTCTCCCTAACATACTATTATACCTCAAATATATTTCAGTAAAGATAAATTTAAAAAAAGGATGAAAGGGCATACTGAACAAGTGGATAGCAGCATAGTGTTTATGGAGACAAATACCTTGCAAGTTTCAAATATTTTTCAGCTTTAAAATTCTTTAACTTGTTCAGATTATTTTTATTTTTTATTTATTTATTATTTTTGCTGTACGCGGGCCTCTCACTGCTGTGGCCTCTCCCGTTGCGGAGCACAGGCTCTGGATGTGCAGGCTCAGCGGCCATGGCTCACGGGCCCAGCCGCTCCACGGCATGTGGGATCTTCCCAGACCGGGGCACAAACCCGCGTCTCCTGCATCGGCAGGCGGACTCTCAACCACTGCGCCACCAGGGAAGCCACAAATTATTCTTATTTTAATGTATTTTTAATTTAAACATTACACTTATACTTTACCCTTTGATCTCTGTTCTTCATGTAGAAAAACTTCCATGTTCTCAACCACCTCAAATAGACCATGGAACGATTAAATCATCTAGCTCTGCAGAAGAAAGGAGAGAAACATTTGAACCCAAGCTTTATGCACATGGCACCAAGTTAAGTTATACCTGTGAAGATGGTTTCAGTATATCTGAAGAAAATGTGATAACATGCCACATGGGAAAGTGGAGTTCTCCACCTCATTGTGTAGGTGAGGACAGCATGCAAACCAAAATTCTATTTTCAGTACCATTCTTTACTAATCAATTATCATCAAAGTCATGGAACAGAATCCTTTAGATTCCTAAATATATTAATTATTTATATATTTATAGGTCATTTATGTATTAATATATAATTTATATTTTTATACATTTAATCGATTTTTGTATATTCATTTTCTGTTAATTTCATCAGTTCAGTATAGAATCACTTTTAAATCTGGCACTTTCTTTTGTATTAACGCTGTATGTGTAAAAAAAGTAAACCTACCTATTCATATAGTTAAACCTATTTATATTCCTATTTATTCATATAAGTTGCAATGTATGCGTTGCCACCAAGTTTTTTCAAAAAAAACTTAACGTTCTTCCTACAATGTCTCTTTTAATGTCTTACAATATATAGTACTTTTCTTAAGGTGATGAAGTCTCAGTGTGTTCTCTTTTATTAATCATAATTGCTTAGAGATGCACTGATAGTCTCATTCATAAATATATTGGTATTTTTAGTTTCAAGTTCTTATTCAAGTGGACAGCTGGAAACACACCAGAATGGTGATTTTTGGGTGCATTTGTGCATTTCTCTGCAATGTGATGGAAGTTCCTGTAAAATCATTTATTGTTTTCAAGTAAAACTATGAAATATGGCAAGCAGTATATCAAATTAAATTTCAGAGTTAGTGAAACATGAAATCGTTCTTTCATTTATTCCTAGGACTTCCTTGTGGACTTCCACCTTTGATTCAGAATGGTGTTGTATCTAATGAGAAAGGCAGTTACCAAGATGGAGAAGAAGTTACATACGACTGTGATGAAGGTTTTGGGATCGATGGACCTGCATCTATAAGATGTTTAGGAGGAAAATGGTCCCTTCCACCGGAATGCATAAGTATAGTATATTTTATTTTATTCTGAGGCTGATAAATATCTTTAATTCAGGACATAAATGGCACAAGTATGAAACTAAGCTGTAATTCTAGAATTAAACAAGGTGTCTTTGGAAAGTTCTGGATTCTGGTAGAGAGTTAATAACCCTAGTAATGATAAAAGTTTGATTCATGAACTAAATTATCTCACTATCACATCATCTTGTGTACACTTTGGACATCCTCTGATACACATTCTCAGACTTCTGGTCTCTGTTCCTATAACACAGCTGGCCCCTGCTCATCAGTCTTATCAGCACTCAATTTACTGTTAATTTATCAGTTATTTCTTTATAATATACAATTTTCTAAGATATTTGACATAATTCAAGGGAACAGACTTTGACAGAAGCAAAAAAAAGAAACACATCCATAATGTAGGTGACCTGTGATGGGGAGAAATAATTTAAATGTGAGAAGTGTGGTCTCAAACATCAAAGGCATCCCTGTCTCTTTGAGTATCACCATTCCCATGTTATAGTTTTGATGAATATAGACACAATCAATGTAACTAAGTCAAGACTTCTAACATTTTAAGTTGGAAGAGAAATATTGTACAGTATTCATTGGTTTGATATGTATATATCTATTTTTCTAGAATATAATTATTGGCCACTATTATTTTTAAAGATGTACTAAACAAATACTTTTTTTCTTTATTTTCAGACACAGATTGTTTTAACGTACCCAGCTTTAATGATGCTGTACTCATAGACCAGAAGAAGAAATCGTATAGGTCAGGAGAACAGGTGGCTTTTAAATGTCTACCATCTTATCAATTGGATGGAGCCAATACTATACAGTGTATTAAGAGCAAATGGATAGGAAGGCCAGCATGCAGAGGTACTTTGGTAAATTTTAAAACTTTATTTATTAAAGTATCTTAAGTAACATAATACAGAAAAGTGCCTCTACCATCATAAAATGGACACAGATTATTTTCAGGCCAAGTCAAAGAAAGTTTATGCCTGAACATAAAAAGGGATGGAATTGTGTACTCAGTGCTCAGTCTTGTAGCCCAATAATTCTCAAAGCACAGCCCCTGACACAGCAGTCTTAGCATATTCTGGAAGATTATTAGACATGCAAGCACAGATTCACAGGCTCACTCACACTGGTTGTATCAAAAACTCTGGGGATGGAACCCTGAAACTGTTTTAAAGATTCCCAAGGGATTCTATGCACATTTCAGTTTAGGAACCATAGCTACAGTGTATTGTACTTTATATCCACCTGAATCTCACTGATGAATTACACATTACTCATTGTTGTATACTGAAGCATTTGCAAAAGTATATTATTAAAGAGCATTTTAATAAATACATACATTTATTTTTCTGTTAGTTTTCCAGATCTTTGTTTGGATCTTTTAATTAATCATCTTCTTTCAACTACGGTATTCTTCAAAGTATGCTAACTCTTGATCAAGTCTTTAAAGAAGTACCTAATGTGTTTATTTTTCTAAGGGCCTAATGTTACAGTTCATAAACAGGATGACTATAAACCGAATCCTGATGTCAAATGATCTTTTATTATGATTTTCTTATGGTTCATAAATTCATTTTGAATTTATATAATTTATAACACTTAATTTACTAAACTCAGAAAGAGACGTCCAGAAAAGCTTTCATTTTCACTGGCCTAAAAAATGTGTATCAACCTTCTAGTGAAGGATGGGGGAGAGATTTAAGATACAGAAGCTTAATTTGTACTAAAAAATATTGCTTTATCTCCTTATCCTCAAACTTACATGTGAGTTTATTAAAATTAGCAGTCTTTCATGACAGATTAACTCTTGATTTTAAATGACCATATGGAATATATGTGACATCCCACTTGGTAGCTTGCTGTTCATAATGATCATTATATTAGAGATACTATTTTTCTTTCTATCTAGATGCTTCCTGTGTGAATCCACCCAAAGTGGAAAATGCTATTATACAAAATGAGAGGTCTAGATATCAAAATGGTGAGAGCGTACTTTATGAATGCATCTGGCCTTATGACCCTTTTGGGGAGGTAGATGTGATATGTTTAAATGGAACTTGGACAAAAGCACCTCAGTGCAAAGGTAGAGTATCTTACACCGCCACCCCCCCAATTTTAGAGAATATATTAGGGACAAAATATGTTGATATAAATGTATAATGAAGTAGTTCTTATGGAATTTTTTTTGATGCAAATAAAATGAAGGTGCTTAAAATCCAGTTCTTTTGTGGACTGAATAAGTAATCTGACATATTTATTGTTTGAAAGAGTTGACCAGATTTGAACAGTTGGAATCTTGGAACATTTCTTATCTTAAATATTAAGACATTCAGTTACTTCCTGGTGAATAAATGTGTTAACGATACCATAAGTACATTTGACAGCCCAAGAAATTCCACTTTGAGACATGGAATATAGGCAGCCAGGGCCTGATCACAGAATGTGACTTAAATTTGGGCATGTTCAGCATATGGATGATATTTAAAGGTATGTTACTAGCTGAACTCATTCAGGGAATTAGTATACATATAAAAAAAGTAAGTCTGAGAACTTGGTCCTGGGACACTTCAGTGTTTAGAGTTCAGGAAGTAAGGGAATCCAAAAACTTCTAGTTTTTCAAGTTAACTTTTTCCTGGTATGTATTTTTTGCAGTCTTCCACTTGAACATGTTTAGAGTGATTTTCTTGTAGACAGCATACAGATGAATCTTGTTTATGTGTCCACCCTGCCACTTTCAGTCTTTCCACTGATATATTAAGGCTATTTACATTGAAAATATCTATTAACAAAATAGGGACAATGTCAGCAATTTTATTATTTGTTTTCTGTGTGTTTCCTCGGTTTCTCATCCCCATTTCCTTTTCTTGTCTTCCCTGTGGGTTTTTGAACATTATAAATAACTTACTTTTTATACATCTGCATTGCTTTGGAGTATATGTCTTGTCATGTTTTTATTAGCGGTTGCTCCAAGTATTAAGAGTCACATAAGCGGCTTATCACTCCCTACTTGTATTGACATTTTACCACTTCAGGTGAAATGTGGAAACCTTACTTCCATTTAGATTCTTTTTATCTCCCCACATTTCAACATAAGTGTCTTTAGTATTCTCTCTATATACATTGAGCAATGTTTCAAATGACATAATTTTACACCTAATTTAACAAAATCATTAGGGAAAAGATATTCTTATTATATTTACCCTTATTTTTAAAAATCAATTCCATTGTTTTTTCTTCCTTCCTAAAGTCTCAATCCCTTTTCTAGTTTCCTTTATATTTGAAGAATTGCTTTAGCAATTCTTTAGGTATAGGTCTGCTAGAGACAAGTTCTCTCAGTTTTCCTTTGTCTGGAAAGATTTTTCTTTCTCCCTTTAATCCTAAAATATATTTCACTCAATATAGAATTTGGGGTTGACAATTCTTTTCTTCCAGCACTGAAAAAATGATGTCACTTCTTTCTGGTTCTATGTTCATGGATGAAAATCCTACCAGTTTTTTAATCCCTTTTACATATAAGTATTGCATAATATCTATCTAGCTCTTTTGAGATTTTTTTCTTTTTCTTTAATTTCCAGAAATTTGATTTTGATGTATCTTGACATTGATTTCTTTGGGTTTATCCTGCTTGGAATTCACTTAGCTGTTTTATTATGTAGATTTGTGCCTTATGCCCTATTTCAGAAATTTTCAGCCATTATTTTTACATTTTTTTTTCATCTCATCCCCTTCCTTTTCATTTTCTGGGTCTCCAATCTTTTTCTATTTTCCCATGGGTTCCTGAAGCTCTGTCCATTTTCTTTTCAGTCTATTTTCAAAGTTAGTCTATAGTCAAGTTTATTTATCCTTCTGCCATCTGCAATGCATTATTGAGCCCATCCAGTGTGTTTTTTTAAAAAGTTATATTACTCTATTTTCCAGTTCTGTCAATTTGACTGGATTTTTAAAAACCATTGCCCAATAATTTCAATATGTATGTCATCTCAGTGTTTCTTCTTTTGATTGTTTTTTCTCTTTTGAGGTTTTCCTCATCCTTGGTATGATGAGTGATGATCAACTGTATTCTGGACATTTTGGGTATTATGTATTGAGATTAAGGATGTTATTGAAATCTTTTATTTATCAGACCTCCCTTACTGCCATGCAGGGTGCAAGTCCAGGGTTCCCACCTGGCCTCCACTGACTCCTGGAGAAAGGGGAGAGGTGTCTTCTTCCCTCACCATGTGGGTGGAAGTCTGGACTCCTCACTTGGCCCCTGCTGATCAAGGCGGGGATGGGTTGGTCTTAGGTTCTATGGTGTATTTCTAGAGAAAGTCAGGATTGTAAAAACTGTTTCTGTCTTACTATGCTGATCCTTTCCTGGGACTTTGCTTAAAGGGACCAAGTTCTTCTTGGGACTGATTTTTTTAAAATTTTCTTTCTGAACTTGCTATCATTTCTGGGTTGCAGTCTCAGTGGTCCATCCAGGATACAAAGAAGGGAAAAGGAAAACCCAAACAAGTCTCTGGAGTGTAATTCCTTGAATCCCAACGTCTCTAACCAGATATCTTCTCTACATCTTTCACAGTCTCCTGAGTTGGTTTATTATAATATGTTCAGGATTTTTAGTTAGCAGAAATAATACAGAGCAGATGCAATAAGCAGAAATATTTCTACCTCATCTTGTCCAGGAAAGGAAGACAGCATTCCCTCTCCCACTATTGAAATCTGTAATTCTTTGACTTTTATAAAAGCAGCTGTTGGGGCTGATGTTCATTTTGTAATAAAAATGAAAATCAATAAATATGACTAGAGATTCAATAGACACTGCTGTATGTTGTATACAAGGATATTTTTTTTATCTTAGTTATCCATTTGTCCAGCATATATTCACTAAGACAACATGTTTTAATACCAGAACATTGCAAAGCAGACATATTTGTTAATGTATTATGTGTACTTTCATGTGGAGTAAAAGTAGGGACTTAAAAATGTGCCTTTTCGTTTAAGTGTTTCAAATTTATTCAATAAATCATTTCTGTCATCAGAAATCAAAAGCCTGATTATTACATATTAGGCTACATTTTTATCTTTTTATTTTAAACTGTGGGGTTTCTTTTTCTTTTTTTTCTCTTTCAATAAATCAAACATATTTTTTAGACTCTCAAGGAAAATGTGGGCCTCCCCCACCAATAGACAACGGAGACATTACCTCATTCCCGGCACCAGTATATCCTCCAGGATCGAGAGTTGAGTACCAATGCCAGTCCTACTATGAACTTCAGGGAAACAGTTACATAGTATGTCAGAATGGAGAGTGGTCAGAACCACCAAAGTGCTTAGGTAAATATTTCAATCTTCTTGTGGATCCTGGGAAAATCGGTGTACTGAGTATGATGTTGAGCTGTTTATAATAGAATTTTCATGGATTAACTACCAACCATTCTGTTGCATGCTTGACTACCAACTAATAATATGTGTGGAAATAAATTTTGAAAATTTCCTGTTCAAGCAACAATAGCAACAAAAGATTCCTTAATGAAAGCTCTTCATATGATAACTGACATTATGAATCTTTGATTATAACATTTAATTATTACACTAAAAATAGTACCTCATTCTTACAACATTAACTGTTTAAAATGATGGAAACTACATACTGGATTTTCAATGAGTTGGTTTGTAAAAGGTTTTGAGAAGGAATTTTTGGACCAGAGCAAGAGATTCTACTTGAAAGCCTGAAATTCTGTGGAAAATATTTGTATACTACTTAACAGTTTATGTTTATTTTTTTTAACTTCAGATGCATGTGTAATTTCAGAAGAAATGATGAAAAAACATAACATACAATTAAAATGGAGAAGAGATAAAAAACTTTATTCTAAAACAGATGACACTGTTGAATTTATATGTAAAAGCGGATATTGTCCAAAGACACTTAGCTCTGCATTTCGAACAACCTGTCGGGAGGGAAAACTGGAATATCCTACTTGTCAAAAAAACTGTCGTTAAAGTGCAGTTGTAAAACTGAAATATGTACATGTATTCAGAATTTTTCATTATTATTCCAGTTCTCAGTTTCTTTTTATCAAGTATTGTTTAACTCATCTCTATTCATAAATCAGCTTCATGTTAAACATTATAGGGATGATGTAATTATAATCTTGGAGACCAACTAATCACTTCTTAAAAGCACCTCATTAAAACTTGGCAAACCAAAATGCTACGTGTCCTGTTGATAAAACATCCACGGCAAGAAATTAGATGCAATCACTTCAGTACCTCCTTTCATCCATCAGTTTCCTAACTTTCTAAAGATTTCTCCATAACTTCTGAGGTTTCCTAAGATTCTGTTTCAGAAGAAATGGGAAGAAATACTTGTCTCCATTTTCAAAATAACATCACTTTACAAACATGTAAAACACAAACTATGTAATACCTATATTAGTAATTACATGTAAGTAGTTATTTCTTACTTTTGCTCATCCGTCAATAGATAAATATACCAAAAAAAATGAAATACACGATCTTTTACAAGACGCCTATCTAGCACACATAATAATTCACATAAAGAGGAATTAGAGGACTTCCCTGGTGGCACAGTGGTTAAGAATCTGCCTGCCAATGCAGGGGACATGGATTCATGCCCTGGTCCAGGAAAATCCCACATGCCGCGGAGCAACTAAGCCCGTGTGCCACAACTAGTGAGCCTGCACTCTAGGGCCCACCAGCCACAACTACTGAGCCCACGTGCCACAACTACTGAAGCCCGTAAGCCTAGAGCCCGTGCTCCGCAACAAGAAAAGCCACCGCCACGAGAAGCCCACACACCACGACGAAGAGCAGCCCCCGTTCGCTGCAACTAGAGAAATCCCGCACGCAGCAACAAAGACCAAACACAGCCAAAAATAATAAATAACTAAATATATTTAAAGATACTACACTAAAATCAATAAAATAATAATATATTAAAAAAGATGAATTAGAATCAAATTGGCTGCATAACTATCATTATGATAGTTATGCAACCAATCACATGACATATAAGTGATTTAAAAAATCCAACATCAAGTATAAACACACATACACATATAAACACACTATGCCTTGAACACTGAATACATTTTTATAGAACAAATATTGGCAACAATTACAATAGAATATTAGAATATTTAGAATATTCTACAATAGAATATTCTACAATAGAATATTTAGAATAACTATAGTTGAATTTAGAGACAATAGGGGTAAAACGTGGTGTTTAAGTCCGTTTTACTTACCTCTTGTAAAATTTTCATTGTATATCACCTTTGCACCATAGCATGTTATTTTAAAATAAAGATATATACAAGGTAAGACAACATATAGTACATATAGTGTTGAGAACTATAGAGACCTCTTTGGTAATGATCTCCAGGTCTAATAACATTTTCATGATTTTGCTGGTATAGAGAGTTTTGGAAACTTTCAACCACAAGAGTCTGAACTGTGATCTTTAGGTTCATACATTTCAAACAGCATAGTTAGTTTAAATCAGTTGACTAGAAACATTATAAATTTCTAAAAATCATGAAAATTTTCACATGAAAATAGGGATATAAATAATTGAGCTAAAATATTTTAAGGTGATATCTTGTTACTCCATGTTGCATCAAATCAAGTGGCCTTCTTAGAATAGGAAGCATGGCTGTCACCATTGGAGCTAATTTATCTAAATCTGAATCACTGGTGACAGCTGTTTTTCTCATCCCTAAATTAAATTGTTACAGTTGGAAAGTTATCTTTGCTGTTAATGTTAACATTTGTGTATATACTATTTCTCCAAAATCTTCACCTAATGGTTGTAGAATCTATTTATGACACATGGCTACAATCGGTTATTTCACTGTTGACAAGAAAATCGTGATTTTAATGATAAATCTCATTTTTCTGCATTCATTCATTGTCATTCTGTGTACAGATGAGTGTTAATTTACAGACTCTGTTCACATTCAACTTTTACCTTAAAAGTTTTGGGAAATCTTTATTTTTGCCCATTAATTTCCAATTTTTGGAGGAAGGACTTGATGTAATTGTAACCTTCCATGGTGGCTTTAAGACTTTTTGCCTTTAAAAAAAATTGTTGTTTGTATCAGCATGGATTCCTACATTTTTATTTATTCAATTTATCACAATCAATTATACTCATTCTTTGAAGATAAAATGATCCAAATTTTGGCTAGTGAGTGCCTCTTGAAACTGGTTCTGATTGCTCCTGATCTATCCCCGTTGGTCTTTTGAGCATTTTTCTTCTTTTTAGCCCAACACTGATAATCCAGTCTCACTATATACCTCCCATGCCCAACACCAGTAATCATCTATATTTCCAAAAACGTCTGATTCTTTTTATTGAAGAGTTGTTTTAAGAACCCAAGAATTGTGTTACTCGTGCTAGATGGGAGTTTTCAACACTGCTGAGATGTCTTTTCTTCCAGGGTCTCTTGGTTGTCAGACCTTTGAAACAGAAATGAAATTTTTTCCCATAGTTGGATTTTTAAATATTTTTTGATTGAGGTATAATTGATTTACAGCGGTTTCAGGTGTACAACATAGTGATTCACAATTTTTAACTGTACTCTATAGTTATCAGAAAATATTGGCTATACTCCCTGTGTTGTACGATACGTCCTTGTAGCTTATATATTTTGTAGCTTATATATTTTATACATAATAGCTTAGCTTATATATTTTATAGATAACTTATATATTTTATACATAATATATTTTATACATAATACTTTGTACCTCTTGATCCCCTACCCCTATCTTGTCCCTCCCCCTTTCCCTCTCCCCGCTGGTAACCACTTGTTTGTTCTCTATACCTGTGAATCTCTTTCTGTTACTATTCACTAGTTTGCTATATTTTTTAGATTCCACACATAAGTGATATCATACTTTGTCTTTCTCTGTACGACAAATTTCACTCAGAATAGTACCCCCCAAGTCCATCCATGTTGTTGCAAATGGCAAAATTTTATACTTTTTTATGGCTGACTTGTTCCAATGTGTGTGTGTGTTTATATGTGTCTATATATACACATATATACATAGGCAGTGTGGTGGGTTTAGGTAAACCTAGTTGGGTATAAAGATAAGAAAACAATCATACTGGGTTTTTCTTTCAGTGTCATCCTGGCTATTGCAGGTAAGCTAGGGAAGAGAAGATTTAACTTTGGGTCACATTCATCTAATTCATCTGTTTACATTGAGGGAGGAGTATGCATTTCCAAGCTGAGATGGCTTTTGAATAATCTTATTTGAAGGATGTATTTCTAAAGAAGTAGAAAAAGAGCTGTGCAGTATAACTTGTTTCCCATGTATCTAGTGTGCAGGGGTGGGAGGTATAAAAGTGGAATTGTTTTACAATTGCACCAATATTTCAGAAAGAACAAGAACAATAACACAAAGTATTTTTTTTTAATTTCAGTGAAATGTCATAATTTTCTAAGGTAAATATTAACTAGGGACTTTACAGTTACAAATAAAAGCCACTAAAAATTTCTTTAGTCTTTTCCCAATTGTACTGAGATGTCTAGCACTTTTGGAAAACACATATTTAATAATATATGTATCTATAGATATGTAGTTCTAGAAGATGAAAACGATAAAATGAAAATATTATTAGTTGAGGTACTAGAGAATAGACTGTGTATCTGGCAAGTTAAATAAGTGAGAGAGGAGAATCTAGTTATATTTCGTGAGTCTGCAATGTGAAACACCCTGGGAAAAATGACTCCATGGAAGATGGCAAATCTGGAACAAAGAGTAAAGAAAGAATGTAAAGGAGGAACCAGAACAATAAGAGCACAAAGTTTTTTTTTAAGTTTCAGTGAAAGGTCATAATTTTCTAAGCTGAATATTAACTAGGGACTTACCTGGTGGTCCACTGGTTAAGACTCAGCACTTCCACTGCAGGGGGTGCCAGTTGGAGCCCTGGTCTGGGAAATAATATCCTACATGTTGGGTGGCCAAAACAAAAATACAAAAATTTTAAAAATTAAAACTAAAGAAAGCATTTTCTGCTAAGGTATATTATTAAAAAATTAGACTAATGTATAGATTAATCTCATTCCATGCAAATGTGACAATCTTTCTCAACAAACCTCAGACTGGATAATGAACACATCCTACACAAATTCAATTCTCTTGGGGGAAAAGTCGCCTTATCCTTATATAAAAATATGAATGATGAATGATATATCCCAGGTCTAACAGCTATAAATCAATTTAGATATATACTAATGCCTTATGAGATATCAAACTATTAAATCCATCAAGAAAAATTAATATAAGGTCATTTATTAATTATGAAAACCTATAGAATAAAAATAAAATGATTTCACCATCACTCTTAAAAATAAATTTTTAATTGAGTAATTCACAAACATGAAATTAAAAAACAAAACTCAGAATACCATATTTTAAGAGGTTGATATAAAATTTGTATAAAAAATGTAGTACACAGATTGACAGAACAAACTCCAAGTGCAGGTTTTTAAATTTTGAGGTTTGGTATATGTAGTTTTTCTATAATAAAAATAGATTACTTTAAGGGTTACATAATTATTTTAATTTAAATAGAAATCATAGCGCTAAGAAGTATATATTCAACATCTGAAAAAACAAATCCGATATTACTCAGGTATAATTTACATACAATGAAGCTTACACTTTTTTTTTTTTAACATCTTTATTGGAGTATAATTGCTTGAAAATGGTGGGTTAGTTTCTGCTTTATAACAAAGTGAATCAGCTATACATACACATATATCCCCAAATCTCTTCCCTCTTGCGTCTCCCTCCCTCCCACCCTCCCTATCCCACCCCTCTAGGTGGCCACAAAGCACCAAGATGATCTCCCTGTGCTATGCAGCTGCTTCCCACTAGCTATCTATTTTACATTTGGCAGTGTATATATGTCCATATATGTCCACTCTCTCACTTTATCCCAGCTTACCCTT
This sequence comes from Monodon monoceros, assembly GCF_005190385.1. Lineage (NCBI taxonomy): Eukaryota > Metazoa > Chordata > Mammalia > Artiodactyla > Monodontidae > Monodon > Monodon monoceros. The sequence continues at coordinate 5,270,572 of NW_021703774.1, read as the reverse complement.
CCTCCTCCCCATGTCCTCAAGTCCATTCTTTAGTAGGTCTGCGCCTTTATTCCTGTCTTGCCCCTAGGCTCTTCATGACCATTTTTTTCTTTTTTTTTTTAGATTTCATATATATGTATTAGCATACAGTATTTTTCTCCTTCTGACTTACTTCACTCTGTATGACAGACTCTAGATCCATCCACCTCACTACAAATAATTCAATTTCGCTTCTTTTTATGGCTGAGTAATATTCCATTGTATATATGTTCCACATCTTCCTTATCCATTCATCTGTTGATGGACACTTAGGTTGCTTCCATGTCCTGGCTATTGTAAATAGAGCTGCAATGAACATTGTGGTACATGACTCTTTTTGAATTATGGTTTTCTCAGGGCATATACCCAGTAGTGGGATTGCTGTGTCTTATGGTAGTTCTATTTTTAGTTTTTTAAGGAACCTCCATACCGTTCTCCATAGTGGCTGTATCCATTTACATTCCCACCAACAGTGCAAGAGAGTGCCCTTTTCTCCACACCCTCTCCAGCATTTATTGTTTGTAGATTTTTTGATGATGGCCATTCTGACTGGTGTGAGATGATATCTCATTGTAGTTTTGAGTTGCATTTCTCTAATGATTAATGATGTTGAGCATCCTATCATTTGTTTGTTGGCAATCTGTATATCTTCTTTGGAGAAATGTCTATTTAGATCTTCTGCCCATTTTTGGATTGGGTTGTTTGTTTTATTGATATTGAGCTGCATGTGCTGCTTGTAAATTTTGGAGATTAATCCTTTGTCAGTTGCTTCATTTGCGAATTTTTTCTCCCATTTGGAGTGTTGTCTTTTCATATTCTTTATGGTTTCCTTTGCTGTGCAAAAGCTTTGAAGTTTCATTAGGTCCCATTTGTTTATTTTTGTTTTTATTTCCATTTCTCCGGGAGGTGGGTAAAAAAGATCTTGCTGTGATTTATGTCAAAGAGTGTTCTGCCTATGTTTTCCTCTAAGAGTTTGATAGTATCTGATCTTACATTTAGGTCTTTAATCCATTTTGAGTTTATTTTTGTGTATGGTGTTAGGATGTGTTCTAATTTCATTCCTCTACATGTAGCTTTCCAGTTTTCCCAGCACCACTTATTGAAGAGGCTGTCTTTTCTCCATTGTATACTCTTGCCTCCTTTATAAAAACTAAGGTGACCATATGTGCGTGGATTTATCTCTGGGCTTTCTATCCTGTTCCATTGATCTATATTTCTGTTTTTGTGCCAGTACCATACTGTCTTGATTACTGTAGCTTTGTAGTATCATCTGGACTCAGTGAGCCTGATTCCTCCAGCTCCGTTTTTCATTCTCAAGATTGCTTTGGCTATTCGGGGTCTTTTCTGTTTCCATACAAATTTTGAAATTTTTTGTCCTAGTTCTGTGAAAAATAACAGTGGGAGTATTTTTGTTTGTTTCTTGTTTTGTTTTGTTTTTTGCGATATGCGGGCCTCTCACTGTTGTGGCCTCTCCCGTTGTGGAGCACAGGCTTCGGATGCCCAGGCTCAGCGGCCATGGCTCACAGGTCCAGCTGCTCCACGGCATGTGGGATCTTCCCAGACCGGGGCACGAACCCATGTCCCCTGCCTCAGCAGGCGGACTCTCAACCACTGCACCACCAGGGAAGCCCGCCAGTGGTAGTTTGATAGGGATTGCATTGAATCTGTAGATTGCTTTGGGTAGTAGAGTCATTTTCACAATGTTGATTCTTCCAATCCAAGGACATGGTCTATCTCTCCACCTGTTTGTATCATTTTTAATTTCTTTCATCAGTGTCTTATAGTTTTCTGCCTACAGGTCTTTTGTCTCCTTAGATAGGTTTATTCCTAGGTATTTTATTCTTTTTGTTGCAGTGGTAAATTGGAGTGTTTTCTTAATTTCACTTTCAGATTTTTCATCATTAGTGTGTAAGAATGAAAGAGATTTCTGCGCATTCATTTTGTATCCTGCTACCTTATCAAATTCATTGATTAGCTCTGGTAGCTTTTTGGTGGCATCTTTAGGATTGTTTATATATAGTACCATGTCATTTGCAAACCATGACAGTTTTACTTCTTCTTTTCCGATTTGGATTCCTTTTATTTCTTTTCCTTCTCTGATTGCTGTGGCTAAAACTTCCAAAACAATGTTGAATAATAGTGGTGACAGTTGGCAACCTTGTGTTGTTCCTGATTTTATTTGAAATGGTTTTAGTTTTTCAACATTGAGGACGATGTTGGCTGTGGGTTTGTCATAATGTCCTTTATTTTATTGAGGTAAGTTCCCTCTATGCCTACTTTCTGTAGGGTTTTTATCATAAGTGTGTGTTGAATTTTGTAGAAAGCTTTTTTCTACATCTATTGTGATGATCATATGGTTTTTCTCCTTCAATTTGTGAATATGGTGTATCACATTGATTGATTAGCGTATACTGAAGAATCCTTGCATTCCTCAGATAAACCCCACTTGATCATGGTGTGTGATTCTTTTAATGTGCTGTTGCATTCTCTTTGCTAGTATTTTGTTGAGGATTTTTGCATCTATGTTCATCAGTGATATTGGCCTGTAGTTTTCTTTCTTTGTGACATTTTTGTCTGGTTTTGGTATCAGAGTGATGGTGGCCTCGTAGAATGAGTTTGGGAGTGTTCCTCCCTCTGCTATATTATGGAAGAGTTTGAGAAGGGTAGGTGTTAGCTCTTCTCTAAATGTTGGATAGAATTATCCTGTGAAGCCATCTGGTCCTGGGCTTTTGTTTGTTGGAAGATTTTTAATCACAGTTTCAATTTCATTGCTTGTGATTGGTCTGTTTATATTTTCTGCTTCTTCTTGGTTCAGTCTCAGAAGGCTGTGCTTTTCTAAGAATTTGTCTGTTTATTCCAGGTTGTCCATTTTATTGGCATATGGTTGTTTGTAGTCATCTCTCAGGATCCTTTGTATTTCTGCAGTGTCAGTTGTTATTTCTCCTTTTTCATTTCTACTTCTGTTGATTTGTGTCTTCCTTTTTTTCTTGATGAGTCTGGTTAATGGTTTATCAATTTTGTTTATCTTCTCATAGAACCAGCTTTTAGTTTTATCAATCTTTGCTATCACTTCCTTAATTTCTTTTTCATTTATTTCTGCTCTGATATTTATGATTTCTTTCCTTCTGCTAACTTAGGGGTTTTTTGTTCTTCTTTCTCTAATTGCTATAGGTGTAAGGTTAGGTTGTTTATTTGAGATGTTTCTTGATTCTTAAGGTACGATCGTATTGCCATAAACTTCCCTCTTAGGACTGCTCTTGCTGGATCACATAGGTTTTGGGTCGTCATCATTTCATTGTCATTTGTTTCTAGGTATTTTTTGATTTCCTCTTTGATTTCCTCAATGATCTCTTGGTTATGAAATAGTGTATTGTTTAGCCCCCATATGTTTGTATTTTTTACAGATTTTTTCCTGTAATTGATATCTAGTCTCATAGCATTGTGGTTGGAAAAGATACTTGATATGATTTCAATTTTCTTAAATGTACCAAGGCTTGATTTGTGACCCAGGATATGATCTATCCTGGAGAATGTTCCATGAGCACTTGAGAAGAAATTGTATTGTATTGTATTGTTTTTGCATGGAATGTCCTATAAATATCAATTAAGTCCATCTTGTTTAATGTATCATTTAAAGCTTGTGTTTCCTTATTTATTTTCATTTTGGATGATCTGTCCATTGGTGAAAGTGGGGTGTTAAAGTACCCTACTATGATTGTGTTACTGTCGATTTCCCCTTTTATGGCTGTTAGTATTTGCCTTACGTATTGAGGTGCTCCTATGTTAGGTGTGTAAATATTTACAATTGCTGTATCTTCTTCTTGGATTGATCCCTTGATCATTATGTAGTGTCCTTCTTTGTCTCTTGTAATTGTCTTTGTTTTAAAGTCTATTTTGTCTGATATGAGAATTGCTACTCCAGCTTTCTTTTGATTTCCATTTGCATGGAATATCTTTTTCCATCCCCTCACTTTCAGTCTATATGTGTCCCTAGGTATGAAGTAGGTCTCTTGTAGACAGCATATATATGGGTCTTGTTTTTGTATCCATTCAGCAAGCCTGTGTCTTTTGTTTGGAGCATTTAATCCATTCACGTTTAAGGTAATTATCGATATGTATGTTCCTATTACCATTTTCTTAATTGGTTTGGGTTTGTTATTGTACGTTTTTTCCTTCTCTTGTGTTTCCTGCCTAGAGAAGTTCCTTTAGCATTTGTTGTAAAGCTGGTTTGGTGGTGCTGAATTCTCTTAGATTTTGCTTGTCTGTAAAGGTTTTAATTTCTCCGTCAATTCTGAATGAGATTTTTGCTGGGTAGAGTAATCTTGGTTGTAGGTTTTTCCCCTTTCCTCACTTTAAATATATCCTGCCACTCCCTTCTGCCTTGCAGAGTGTCTGCTGAAAGATTAGCTCTTAACCTTATGGGGATTCCCTTCTATGTTATTTGTTGTTTTTCCCTTGCTGCTTTTAGTATGTTTTCTTTGTACTGAATTTTTGATAGTTTTAGTAATATGTCTTAGCATGTTTCTCCTTGGATTTTTCCTGTATGGGACACTCTGTGCTTCCTGGACTTGATTAACTATTTCCTTTCCCATATTAGGGAAGTTTTCAACTATAATCTCTTCAAATATTTTCTCAGTCCCTTTCTTTTTCTCTTCATCTTCTGGGATCCCTATAATTCGAATGTTGGTGCATTTAATGTTGTCCCAGAGGTCTCTGAGGCTGTCCTCAATTCTTTTCATTCTTTTTTCTTTACTCTGCCCTGCAGTTGTTATTTCAACTATTTTATCTTCCAGGACACTTATCCATTCTTCTGCCTCAGTTATTGTGCTATTGATTCCTTCTAGAGAATTTTTAATTTCATTTATTTTGTTGTTCATCATTTTTTGTTTGCTCTTTAGTTCTTCTAGGTCCTTCTTAAACGTTTCTTGTATTTTCTCCTTTGTATTTCCCAGATTTTGTTCATCTTTACTGTCATTATTCTGAATTCTTTTTCAGGTAGACTCCCTTTTTCCTCTTCATTTGTTAGGTCTGGTGGGTTTTTACCTTGCTCCTTCATCTGTTGTGTGTTTCTCTGTCTTCTCATTTTGCTTAACTTACTGTGTTCAGGGTCTCCTTTTCACAGGCTGCAGGTTTGTAGCTCCCTTTGTTTTTGGTGTCTGTTCCCAGTGGGTAAGGTTGGTTCAGTGGATTGTGTAGGCTTCCTGGTGGAGGGGACTGGTGCCTGTGTTCTGGTGGATGAGGCTGGATTTTGTCTTTTTGGTGGTCAGGTCTTCGTCTGGTGGTGTTTGGGGTGTCTGTGACCTTATGCTTTTAGGCAGCCTCCCTGCTAATGGGTGGGGTTGTGCTCCTGTCTTGCTAGTTGTTTGGCATAGGGTGTCCAGCACTGTAGCTTGCTGGTCATTTAGTGAAGCTTGGTCTTGGCATTGAGATGCAGATCTCTGGGAGATTTTCGCAATTTTATATTACGTGGAGCTGGGAGGTCTCTGGTGGACCAATGTCCTGAATTTGGCTCTCCCACCTCATAGGCACAGCCCTGACACCAGCCAGAGCACCATGAGCCTGTCATCCACACGGCTCAGAATAAAAGCAAGAAAAATTGAAGGCAAGAAAGAAAAAAATAAAATTAAATGAAATAAAATAAAGTTATTAAAATAAAAAATAATTATTAAAAAAAAGTTAAAGTAATTAAAAAAAAAAGAAATAAGAGAGCAACCAAACCAAGAAACCAATCCACCAGTGATAAGAAACACTAAAAACTATATTAAAAAAAAAAAGAAAAGAAAAATGGACTGGCAGAACGCTACAACAAATGGTAAAAACAAAGCTATACAGACAAAATCACACGCAGAAGCATACACATACACACTCACAAAGAGAAAAAGGGGAAAAAAATATATATATATCGCTGCTCCCAAAGTCCACCTCCTCAATTTGGGATGATTCGTTGTCTATTCAGGTATTCCACAGATGCAGGGTACATCAAGTTGATTGTGGAGATTTAATTCGCTGCTCCTGAGTCTGCTGGGGGAGATTTCCCTTTCTCTTTGTTCTCACAGCTCCCAGGGCTCAGCTTTGGATGTGGCCCCGCCTCTGCGCGTAGGTCGCCGGAGGGCGTCTGTTCTTCGCTCAGACAGGACGGGGTTAAAGGAGCCGCTGAATCGGGGGCTCCGGCTCACTCAGGCCGCGGGGGAGGGAGGGGCACGGATGCGGGGCGAGCCTGCAGCGGCAGAGGCCGGCGTGACGTTGCACCAGCCTGAGGCACGCCGAGCGTTCTCCTGGGGAAGTTGTCCCTGGATCACGGGGCCCTGGCAGTGGCGGGCTGCACGGGTTCCCGGGAAGGGGGGTGTGGATAGTGACCTGTGCTCGCACACAGGCTTCTTGGTGGCGGCAGCAGCAGCCTTAGCGTCTCATGCCCGTCTCTGCGGTCCACGCTGTTAGCCGCGGCTCGCGCCCAGACTCTGGAGCTCCTTTAAGCAGTGCTCTTAATCCCCTCTCCTCGTGCACCAGGAAACAAAGAGGGAAGAAAAAGTCTCTTGCCTCTTCGGCAGGTCCAGACTTTTCCCCGGACACCCTTTCGGCTGTCCGTGGTGCACTAGCCCCCTGCAGACTGTGTTCACGCCGCCACCCCCAGTCCTCTCCCTGCGCTCCGACCGAAGCCCAAGCCTCAGCTCCCAGCCCCAGCCCACCCCGGCGTGGGAGCAGACAAGCCTCTCGGGCTGGTAAGTGCCGGTCGGTACTGATCCTCTGTGCGGGAATCTCTCCGCTTTGCCCTCCGCAGCCCTGTTGCTACGCTCTCCTCCGTGGCTTCGAAACTCCCCGCCTCTGCCACCCGCAGTCTCCGCCCGCAAAGGGGCTTCTAGTGTGTGGAAACCTTTCCTCCTTCACGGCTCCCTCCCACTGGTGCAGGTCCCGTCCCTATTCTTTTGTCTCTGTTTATCCTTTTTCCTTTTGCCCTACCCAGGTACGTGGGGAGTTTCTTGCCTTTTGGGAGGTCTGAGGTCTTCTGCCAGCGTTCAGTAGGTGTTCTGTAGGGGCTGTTCCACGTGTAGATGTATTTCTGATGTATCTGTGGGGACGAAGGTGATCTCCTCGTCTCATTCTTCTGCCATCTTGAAGCTTCTGTAAAGCTTACACTTTTTAAGCAGACAGTTCAGTGAGTTCTGACAAATGTATTCAGTTGCGCAAGCACCGTCTACTCAAGCTATAGACGGTTCTATAATCTGAAGAGGTTCCTGTGCAGACAATCTGCTCCTTCCAACCCTAGCGTCTGGGACCCTTGATTCGTCTTCTGTGCCTATAGTTTTGCTTTTCTGGAATGAATAGCCACAAACTGGGAATAATCCAAGTGTCCATCAACTGGTGGGTGGATAGTCCTTTGTTCTTTTCTTTTTTAAAAAAAAAATTTATTTATTTTTGGTTGTGTTGGGTCTTTGCTGATGCACTCGGGCTTTCTCTAGTTGTGTTGAGCGGGGCTACTCTTCATTGCGGTGCACAGGCTTCTCATTGTGGTGTCTTCTCTTGTTGGGGAGCACAGGCTCCAGGCGCATGGGCTTCAGTAGTTGTGGCATGCGGGCTCAGTAGTTGTGGCATGCGGGCTCTAGAGTACAGGCTCAGTAGTTGTGGCACATGGGCTTAGTTGCTTCACGGCAGGTGAGATCTTCCCAGATCAGGGCTCGAACCCGTGTCCCTTGCATTGGCAGGCAGATTCTTAATCACTGTGCCAGCAGGGAAGTCCCTAGACCTTTGTTCTTATTGGCCAGCTTCTGTTAGTCACATGTTTCACTACTGGAGTTAAAACCATTGATACTTATTCTTCAGTTTCCAATATTATCATATCATCATCAATATACATTTGAGATCTGCATTAACTACAAATCTCTTCTAACCAATTTATGACCTGAATTCAGGTAGCAATTGGCAACATAGTAAATGTATCAATACACATGAAAGAGAACTGAAGTTAGCTGTTTTTCAAGGAGCTATTAATATTGGAAAGAAGATGGAATGTATCCCCCAAAATCCCAATGTTGAAACCGAACCCCCTAATATGATGGGATTACGAGGTATGATCTCTGGAAGGTGATTAGGATTAAATGAAGTCCTCAGGGTGGAGTCCTTATAAATACGATTGGGGCCTCCCTAAGACTAACAATAGCACTTGTTTCCTTTTGCTTCCATTTGTGTTTTTTATACCATGCTCTCTCTGAAAACTGATAGAATTTTCTTTGCTGCTCTGTAGCTTCTGGAAGTGGCCATCAGTCTGGGTGTTTCTTGGCTTGCAGCTGCATCATTCTAATCTTTGCCTCTCTGGTCACAAAATATTCTCTCTATGTGCTTTGTCTTTACCTGGTATTTTCTTCTTCTTAAGTGGACATCAGTCATATTTCACTGCAGCCCACCATAATGACCTCATCTTCACTTGATTACATCTTTTAGACACACTAATTCCAAATAAGGTAATACTTTTAAGTCTTGGGTGTAAGGACTCTAAAAAATCTTTTGAGGGACACTGTTCAACACATAACAATCCACATTGTAGCCTCTCAAATTTTTATCTTCCCCATATGTAAAATATATTCACTCAATCCGAACATCCCCCAAAGTTTTAACCCTTTCCAGCATCAACTCTAAGGCCCAAGTTTCATCTAAATATCTTCTAAATCACTTATGGGGAAGACTCAGTTTCTGGTCCATCCTTGGGCAAAATTCTTATTCATGTGCAACTCTGTGAGCCCAGAAAACAAGTAATATGCTTCCAAAATAAAATGTTAAGACCCATATAGGATAGATATTACCATTATAAAATGGAGAAATAGAAATTTTAAAAAGGGGGTCTCAGGTCTCAAGGAAATCCAAAACCCAGCAGGAGAAATCTCATTAGTTTCCAAGAACAGAGAACACTCCTCTGTGAAATTCATGCTCTGTACTTGGGCCCCCTGGGGTGGCAGCCCCAACTTTTTGGACCACCAGGGAGGCGACCCCACTTTCTCAGCTGAAACAGTCCCTGTTGGCCCAGGCCTCTGTATGCATGGCCCAATCTTTGGAGACTTTCCTCCTTTATTTGCATGAGCCCTGTCCCTTTCGTTCCCTGCTGGAAGCATTTCTGTTAGTATAACATTCTCAAAAATCTTGTCAGTCTCTTGTGCACTAATAGGTACAAGCTCTCAGACGTGAGGGTACGTTCCAGATCTTCCCTGGATAATAGTGTTTCTTCTGACTTAGGCTGAGACAATTGCTTGGATCTCAAGTCACATGCCTAACCTTTTAAGCAAAGAATTATGCAGCCTCACTCTGGCCTTGATTGGTGAATACACTATGTGAATAGGCTGAGAATTTTCAAATCATCTCAAGCTGGTTCCTTTTTGCTTGACAGTTCATCCTTCAATTTACATCTTATCTCACATATTTTACTACAAGCAGCAAGAAGAAATCAGGTGGATCTTCCACAGTCAGTTAGGAATCTTCTAAACTAAATATGCAGGGTCATCACTGTGCTGGTTAATTTTGTGCCAACTTGGCTAGACTACACTACTCAGGTGCCTGGTCAAATTATCAGTCTAGATATTTCTGTGAAGGCATTTTAAAGACATGATTAACATCTATTCACAGACTATGAACAAAGCAAAGCACCTTCTGTAATGTGGGTGTACTTCATCCAATCTGTTGAAGCCTTTAAGAGAAAACATTGAGCTCCTTCCAGGAAGAAGGAACTCTGCCTCTAGACAGCCTTCAAACTCAAAACTGCAACACATGCCCTTCCTGGGCTTCCAGGCTTCTCCCTGCCCTGCAGGTTCCAGACTTGCCAGCCTGCCCAATCACATGAGCCAATTCCTTAACACAAACCTCAACATCTGTGTTTGTCACTCTGTCATTTCCTGTGTGTGTGTGTTTTACTGATATAGGATATTGCTTCTGTTCTTCTAAAGAGAACTTTGACTACTACAGATTTTGGTAATGAGAGATCCTAAAGAAAGAAAATCTTCAGGATAAATTTTCTAACCTGTTCCTGGGATTTCTGCAATTTATTCTCAAATCTGATATTTTTAACATCACTAATGAATCTACTACCCCTAGGGAAGAGGGCACCAATAGTCTGTGGCATGATGTGACAAGAGAGATACACAAGATATCAACACTGGGTACTTCCAATCATATTTATATGTGGCAAGTATTTGATATCATAGAACATTTTTGTCAAGCTAATGAGAAGAATTGGATTGGTTGGTTGATCTTCATTGCACGAGACAAAGTGGGGAAAGAAAAGGTTGAGCTCAGAGTTCAAATCCACAGTTCAGATGCTGCATAAATGCCCTTAAAGTTTCTCTGTTGACCCTGAAAGAAACCCTTATCTCCTGTATCCCCACAGCTGAGATCTCTGGAAAGTAAACCCAGAGTCTGATCCTACGAGTAGGTGGATTACAGTGCAAATTAAATTTCCAACTACACGGGATGTCTGATGTTCAAGTGGGAAGGAATGGGGTCCTGAACATTGGTAGGAAAATTGGTCACAAGGAGATGGAAAGAGGTATGTGGATAGATCTCGCTGATGAGCAAAAAAGGTGAGGATATTTATATCCTATGTGATGCTCAGCAAAGACTGATCTCAGCAGATGCAGATTTATGGATCCAGTGGATAGGGTGACCTCTTTGATGGATTCCAGTCAGACTCTGTCCCCAGCCACTGCTGTCATTTCCTGGTGGGGTCATGTACAATGGCCATGGTAATAGGAATGGAGGTGATCTGTGGGATCAGAAACATGGACTTCCTATCCCCAAAGCCTATCTGATTAGCCACTGCTGAGGGCCCCGTCTCCTAGCAGCAGAGATCAGATGAGTTTTTGGTGAGGCACAATCCCTTGGGTGATCAGCCAGCCACCTGATGGCAGGTTGATTACTTTGGACACTTCCATCATGGAAGGGGCTGTGTTTTGTCCTTCCTGAAATAGATACTCAGCCTGGGAATGGATTTGCCTTCCCTACACACAAGCCTCTGCCAAATCAACCCTCTGTGCACTTATCCACATAGCGGTAATCCACACATCATTGCTTCTGATCAAGGAACTCACATGACAGCAAATGAAATGCAGCAATAGCCTACATTTTTGGAATTCACAAAAATTCAAAGAATTTTTCTTGGGTCATGTTCAAAACATAAACTAGGGCTTCCCTGGTGGCACAGTGGTTGAGAATCTGCCTGCTGGTGCAGGGGACACAGGTTCAAGCCCTGGTCTGGGAGGATCCCATATGCCGCGGGGCAACTGGGCCCGTGAGCCACAACTACTGAGCCTGCGCGTCTGGAGCTTGTGCTCCGCAGCAAGAGAGGCCGCGATAGTGAGAGGCCCGCACACCGCGATGAAGAATGGCCCCCGCTTGCCACAACTAGAGAAAGCCTTCGCACGGAAACGAAGACCCAATACAGCAAAAATAAATTAATTAATTAATAAACTCCTACCCCCAACATCTTCTTTAAAAAACAAAAAACAAAAAAAACCCCATAAACTAATTGGGAAAAATTGACATCTTTATAATGTTAAACGTTCCAATCCAAGTTCATCATCTTCTCCTTCCTTGATTTGTCTTTTAATATTTTTCTCAGCAATGTTTTGCAGTTTTCAGTGTAGCTGTCTTAAAATATTTTGTCAAATGTATTTCTTAATACAGTTTTTAGAGTATTTATAAAAGGTGGTGCCCTTTATAATATTTTTTCAATTTTGGTTTCTGTATAAAGTTTTGTATATATTATTTCTAATAGCCTTTTTTGTAGAATCCTTAATTTTTAAATATTACATAATTATGTTTTACTCTGTCCTTACATGCCTCTTTTTCTTTTGCCTTGGTGAATTCAACATTATCTGAATTATTTATTATTATAAAATACTCTTCATTATTCTCTGATAATCCTCTTTTGAATTCTATTTTATCTGATATTGGAACTTCAGCCCATAAATGCTATGTGGATTTAGTAGATAATTTAAGGAATAACGTGAAGATTATCGGGAATTTCCCTGGTGGGGCTTCATGGATTTCTCCTCTCACACGGCAGATGTCCTGCCTGCCCCACACACAGGTCCCTAAATTGTCACAAAAAACAAACTCTTGCTTCCTCCTGGAGCTCAACCACTCATCACCATGTGTATATGAGTGTGTTCTAAGTTCAGAAAATGGGTAAATACGGATCTCACAGTTTGGTTCCATTCTTTCAGAGGTTGGACACTTTCTATTTTCTGCTAGCTTTTACTCTCTCAAGCAGTCACTGTTATAATTTGTGTTAGCAAATAATTTTTATTCATAGAAGGTTTAGTTTGATATAAGCTATTTTGCTATTCTGGAAGTCTTAATTACATATATTAATAAATTATTTTATATTTTGAAACTATTGTAGTTATATTAAGAAAATAAATAATTTCAATGAGTTAACTCTCTGACATCTGCGACTGGTTTTTCTTTTCCTTTATAGTAATACTATATTTTCCATATTAATTATCTGTTTGAAAGCAATTCTCTTATATTAAAGAATTGTATTTTACATTACGTTGAATAGAATTGACTATATAAATATTTATATATAAATAAAATAGAGAATAAGTGTAATTAAGTTAGTGAAAGACCAGGTGAGGATTTTTGAGTTATATTCCTACGACAAAAGGGATATCATTGTGTGCATCTGAATAAAAAAAAAAAAAAAGAAGGTGCCTCAATCATATGAAAGAATATTTAATGCCAAGAATATGCTGAAACTCTTGTACTCACTAGTGTGATTCTACATAAGTTAAAAAAAAAAAATCAGTGCTTCCCTAAGCACAAGAAAATACAGATGATAGAATAAGATCCGAATACACGTTGGTTTTCCTAGACCCCTAAGCAAAGAAGCTGGATGAAGGTAAATAAAAGACATGAGAAAGTGATAGTGACATGGACTCAGTTATTCACATATGATTCACCTGGTTGAGAAAGAAGTCCACCTATTTTAAAGAAGTGTTTACTTTAACAATTAGTGTTTTATATCACTTCTGGAGCCCGCCTATTACTGTCCCCCAAAAAGGTTGTACAAGTACTTATCAAGGAATGAATTTAAGATATTGTTGTGAAACCACTACCCGTAATTCAGGGATTTTGCAAAGCTGTTTGAACTTTGATATTTACTAAGTGACCTCAGTTAACTAGCGTCATAGTAATGTCCTTAAGTTCAGAGTCACATTTGACAAACTGCTAAACAACCAAACAACACAACTGGAATATTTGTATGAACGTGCCTTTGGGAATATATAACATGCTGTTACTATTCAATGTCATCCTGACCCTGTGGGTTTCCTGTGCTCATGCACAAGGTAAGTTGAAACACTTCTGAACACTCAGCTTCCCTCTTGAATGTAACTCCACGTTTTATCTACTTTCACCTGTCTTTATATTTTAATGATAGACTAATAGGAATTGTCTGTATTGTGTCATCATGATAGAGTGTAACCTCACAGGAAAATTATCTTATATTCTCTTAAGGGAAAACGCAAAAAAATTATGTTTTTTCTTTTTTTTGAATTCCACAGCAAAAGGGCTCTCAACGCTGATTATAAAGATAAGTGAATATGCTCACACAACATTAGGAAAAAGTCACAGGCTAGCTTCTGACTTCAAAATGGATGGAGGTTTCTTATTTTTAATGCAAGGAAATATTTGGGAGTGATGGATATCTTTATAATCTTGCATATGGTGATAGTTTTATGGACTTATAGGTCAAAACTCATTAAATCAGACATTTCAAATATATTTAGTTTACTGTGTTTTAATTATAATTTCATACAGCTGTTAAAAGTCATTGACATCATGATCAATTTAATATTTCAATAAAATAAACAGCAGGTTAAAAGAAATATCTATTTCAACAAAAAGTATAGTAAATTCTTAATTCCAGTGGAATGACAATTAATTTTACTTTACATTTCTGAGGTCAGAAGTAATTGTTGGGCAAATAAATAAGTTTTAGAGCGTTAACCCTAGCACATTGTTCATTGATGTGTTTTCACATTTATAGTGAAATTTTCTATATTAATTTACCTGAATGCAATTGTTCTATGTCAAAAATTATCTTTTATAACATAACAAATATTGTGGATCCTTTCACTTATCTTTAAATTAAGGAGCACTTTATTTTTGTATATTAATTCTAATTTTACATGTACACATCTTTAAGATTTCATTGACACAATTATGTTTATTTCATTCTTTTACAACTCTGTGGATCCATCATAATATCTTTTTAAAGTGTCTTATTTCTTTTAAAATCAAAATCTCCTTTCCAAGTTATTGTTAACAAAACCTCTAATATGCTTGAGGATTTCTCATTGCACCATTTATGATTAGAATACGAAACACTATTTGTTATTTTTAATTTACAAGAAGAATGAATCTAAATAATTTTTTGCATGGTTGGTTTTGTATGCTATTTAAGTCTATATTTGGGCAATTTCTTTTATCAGCCACAACAATAACAATACAACAATGATTCCTGTCCAATGTAAACTATTCTCATTCACTGAACACTTTCTAAAAGTAACCTTTGAGCTGAAAGCCCCATAAGCTTGGGTTGCAACAAGGTTTTTCAACAGAGAATGGAAGCCATTTTGTGGAAGCACACCTGTGTGTAAATAGAAACATCTTTGTGTATTTAGTGGATGGACACAGGTTGAATTCTGTCCTCCAAAATTCATATGTTGAAGTTCTAACTCCCAGGAGCTCAGAATGTGTCTGTACATGAAGGTATGGCCTTTAAAGAGGTAATTTAAGTTAAAATGAGGTCATTATGATGGGTTCCGATTCAATAAATTGGGTGTCAGAATCAGAGGAGGAAATTAGGACACAGACCCATAGAGGGAAAACCTCGTGAAGACACAGCGAGAAGACGGTCATCTACAAGCCAAGGAGACAGACCACAGAAGAAAGCAGCCGTTCTGATACCTTGATCTTGGACCTCTCACCTCTAGAATTGTGAGAAAATAAATTTCTTTTTTTTAAGCTTCCCCATTTATAGTACTTTGTATGGCAGCCCAAGCAAATAAGTACAATCATACTTACACATTTTGAGTGTACAGTAATAATCAAAAAGTATTTTTCTATTTTCCACTCAAGTATATTTAAATTCTTACATACATATTTTTAGAGGACATTCATCACCAGTTAGTAATTATATCTTAGTGGTTTTTTGTTGCTAATATTTTTCCTTTATGAATATTTTACATTCAAATTGTCTTCACTGAAAAGGTTAGACATAGTCATATATACATGTATGACTATATGTATATGAATATATATATTCATATGTGAATGTATATTTGTTCGTATATGTCTCCTATGCAACATGTGATGCGGACTGGGAGAGGAGGGATGGAAGGGGCTGAGATGCGGGGGAATCTCTGTGGAAGACACAGGAAGAAGAGGCACAAGAAATGAAAGAAGAACTACAGACAGTCCTCCCATCCCTCCAGAAGCAAATGTCTTAGATCTGGGAGGTTTACTACATAGAACCACTTTTGTTCTCTTCCTCAGCGTTTACATTTTTCTGTGTGATTTTAATCTTGAAAATGCTTCCAAAGAACTTAAACATCCTGAACTCCTCAAGTACCTATGTACTCTTAGTTATACATTGTGTCAGATCTCGGTCACTAATGCAAGTGGAATAATGAAGCTAAATAGAATAATAAATTCAACAATGGGATTATTAACATAAGTAGAACTATTCATTAATGTAGGATACTATTTCTTTTCTTAAGGAAGAACGTGTGATTTTCCAGAGATAAAACATGGAACCATGTATGATGAAAACAGTTATAAACAAATCTTCCCAGTTGACATAGGGAAATATTTCTACTACACCTGTGATCACAGCTTTGTGTCCCCTTCACAATTACTCTGGAATCGAATAATCTGTACACAGGAAGGATGGTCACCAAAACCAAAGTGTCTCAGTGAGTAAACACCCTCCTCATTGTCCGGATGAATTATCCAGTGTGCTCAGTGAGCGGAGAGGCTCTGCCTGAAGGCATCACAGAGCCTGGACAGTCATAGCAGCGGGAACCAGAGGGGCCAGCAAAGATGATCTATGTCATTGCTCGTTGTGAGAAGCTGTTTGTAGAAAGTAGCTTTACAAATGTAAATTTTTTCTATATTCGTCTTAATTACTGGCATGGCATTTTAATTTTTTACATGCATGGCCTAATTTTTAAGAAACAAAAATTTTGTACTTGATTTCTCTTTTGAAGTTCGCAAAATGTAATGCTCTTTCATTGCAAGATTTGTATCTGTCATCTTTTGGCTTTTAGGACAGTGCTTTTTCCCTTGGGTGGAAAATGGTCATTCTGCATCTTCAGGACAAACACACCAGGAAGGTGACACTGTACAAATTTGTGTGTGACACTGGCTACAGCCTCCCAAATAATCGGAGCAACGTTACATGTGCAGAAGGTGGCTGGTCCTCCTCTCCTAAATGCAGTCGTGGCTGTAAGCAAAACACTGTCCTCTGGGATCTTGTATTCTTTTATACTTTATGGAGAGATAACAGTATTTAGTATATTCACTATTGCTGTTTCTACTATTATCACCTTTTCAGTATCAGGGTTCCAACTGTGTCTAGGTAGACATGCAAATGTCTGGATCATCACTAGAAAATCATCTTGTCTAGTTACATAAATTAATGTAGGTACTAATAGAAAACAATAGCCAAGTACACAGTGAAAAACTATAATTCTCACATTATATAGTTTCTTCAGTGTTTTTTGTTTGTTTGTTTGTTTTTTTGCGGTACGCGGGCCTCTCACTGCTGTGGCCTCTCCCGCTGCGGAGCACAGGCTCCGGACGCGCAGGCTCAGCGGCCATGGCTCACGGGCCCAGCCACACCGCGGCACGTGGGATCTTCCCGGACTGGGGCTCGAACCCGTGTCCCCTGCATCGGCAGGCGGACTCTCAACGACTGCGCCACCAGGGAAGCCCCCTTCAGTGTATTTTTTAATCAGAATCAACAAACTTGATAATACATATTGTACTGCTTCTCAAATATACAGCATTTTAAATATAATTCCTAATAATTTCACATAATATAACAATGCATCAAAAGAAGCTAGTCAAAATATGGTTTTCTCATGATGCTTTAAAACGTAGCACAGTTTAATTCTGACAAGGTCATTTGGCAAGTTAGTGAATGAGCCAAAGGAAGGAGACAAAGGGAGAGAAGAAAACTAGCCTTTTTTAGGTGTGCAAAACCAAATTTATAAAATTGAAAATTTCAGTTACCACATATGGCTTTTACTTTACTTCAACTTAAGATAAGTCTATTTATAGTTCTGCTGAAATATGCCATTCACATTGTTTGATGATCTTTCCTATTATGATGTATGTGTGTTTTCCATACCTCTAAGTAATTCTCTAAAACTGTCTAACTGGAAATATTGTCAGATCCCATAGGTAAGAGCTCAGGCCCCCAAGACTGCTCTCCCACCCCGCCCCCTTCAGAATTCAATCACAAGTCCAGCTTGTCATCTGTGCTTCTGTTTACTGGCTATACATTAGAGGTTCCTGGGACTTCCTCTTCAGGTTCAATTAATTTGCTAGAGTGGCTCATAGAACTCAAAGAAACATTTGATTTACCAGATTCCCAGTTTAAGGAATATAACTCAGCAACACGCAGATGGAAGAGATGCACAGGGCAAGATACATGGAAAGGTGCAGAGTTTCCATGCCCTCCTAGTGGCCACTCTCCCAGCAAGTCCACATGTTCGTCTGCTAGGAATCTCTTAAAATCCCATTCTTTTGGTGTTTTATGGAGGCTTATCACAGGGGCAAATTGATTAACCCAATAGCCATCGGCAGTTGATGCATTCTGCAGCCCCTCTTCCCTCCCTGGAGGTCAGGGGTGTGGGACTGAATCTTCTAACATTCTCTTCACAAGGTGGCTCCCTTGGCAACCAGCTTAGGTGCTTTCCATTGCATATATACAGTGGAATACTACTCAGCCATAAAAAAGAATGAAATAGTGCCATTTGCAGCAACATGGATGGACCTAGAGAATATTATCCTTAGTAAAATACGTTAGACAGAGAAAGACAAATACTGTATGATATCATTTATATGTGGAATCTAAAAAATAATACAACTGAATGTATATGCAAAGTAGAAACATACTTACAGATATAGAAAACAAACTAGTGGTTACCAAAGGGGAAAAGGAAGTCAGGAGGGACAAATTAGAGGTGTGGGATTAAGGGATACAGACTACTATGTACAAAACAGATACGTGACAATGATATACTGTATAGCACAGGGAATTATAGTCATTGTCTTAACATATAAGAGTATAATCTGCAAAAATATTGAATCACTACGCTGTACACCTGAAACTAACACAGTATTGGAAACCAACTACACCTCAATTTAAAACAACAAAAAATCTGATCATCCTGCTTGTTGGTGAGGATGAGAATCAACTGGAACTCTTACACATTGCTAATGGGAATGTAAGATGGCACAATCACCCTGAAAACCAGTATGGTAGTTTCTTGTAGATTCAGTCAAGCACATATCAGATAGCCCAGCAATTTTACTTTTAGGTATATATCAGGAAATAGTAAATATATGTCCATTCAAAGACTTGAGTTCAAGTGTTCCTAAATAGCTCAATCATAACTGCCACAACCTGGAAACACTCCAGAAGTCACTCAACAGAGGATAAAATGGATAAACATATTTTATATCCACAGAAAGCTACCCTGCTCCACAATAGAAAGGAGTGACCTAGTGATGCAAGACACCACACAGAAGAATGGGTCTGACATTGGATGAAATAAAGCAGCCAGATTTAAGAGAAAGCATGCTGTATGAATCCATGATACAAAGTTGTAGGAAGGCAAAATTATAGTGACAGAAAGAACATGGGCTTCCTAGAGGAAGAGAGTTGGGGGAGGTGGAGTAGAAAGGAAACAACAGACTTTTAAAGGAAGATGAAAACTGCCTCTAGTTTGGTTGGGTTTGTGGTTACACAGGTGTACACATTGTCACATCATTGGTCCACATGCTAATATGTGTGGATCTTATTGTATGTAATTCATATCTGAATAAAGGTGATTTTAAAAATGAGCACTTGGAAACCAAAGATATAGCTGTCCAAAATACTGTAATGTGATTGAGTCACTAGAAGAAAAGAAGCCATAGAAATCTGCCTAAATAGGAAATTAAAAGTGAGAGAATATATAAAATTATTAGAAACCAGAAGCTGCAGACAGAAAGAAGAGAAAAAAATTATAAAATATAAAAATAGCACAAAGGAGAGAGCAATGTCAGCAAGATAAAGGATAAGACATCTCTCCTGGTATCCCACCTTCAACAATAATAATTTAGCATCTATCCGCAAAAGCCCCTTTATGGGAGATGCAGGACCCAGGTTCCAGGAGATTGTGAAACCCCAGGGGTGCAGTCCAAGCACAAGGACAGGTGTCTTGTTCCCTCCCAGTGTGGGTGAAAGTCTAGACTGAACACTTGGCCCCTGTTGATCAAGGTAGGGAGAGGGTTTGTCTCAGGTTTCTTCAATGGTGTTTCTCTAGAGTGAATCCTGTACTGTGAAAAAATGTTTCTCTTGCTAGGCTGATCCTTTCCTGCACCTTTGGCTAAAGGAAGCAAAGTCTTCCTGGGACATTTTTGTGTGTGTTAATTTTGCCTGAACATGAGATCATTTCTGGGTTGTGGTCTCAGTGCCCAGTCCAGGATACATACAAGGCAAAGTGAAAACTCAGACAACTCACTGCAGTGTAACTCCTTGAATCCCAAGGTCACTAAAAGATCTACTTCTTTTCTACACCCTTCACAACATCTTACGTTGGTCTTTATAATACATTCAGGATTTTTAGTTAACAGAGGGAATATTTAGCAGAAGAAATAAATAAGCAGAAATGTTCCTGTCTCATTTTGTCCAGAACAGGAAGCCAGAAATTCCCTTTCACATTATACACATTTGTAATCCTTTGAATTTTATTTAAAAAGCTGATGTTTCTCCTGTAATAAAAATGAAAATCAATTAAAAAATTACCAGAAATTCAATAGCCACTGCAGTATGCTTAATATATAAGACCAAGAAACTTTCTTTGTTTATCTTAGCTATCCATCTCTCTAGCATATAGTCATTAAGGAAAACATCTTTAAATACCAGAATACTGCAAAGCAGACATATTTGTTAATGTCTTATGTGTGCTTTCATGTGGGGTGAAAGGAAGGGCTTAAAGTGTGACTCTCAGTTTAAGTGATTAAACTTTTTTCAGTGAATCATTTCTGTCATCAGAAATCACAAGTCTTGATATTACAGATTGTTCTATACTTTTATTTACTTTCTTTAACCTGTGTTTGTCTTTGGTCTCTCAATCAAATTATTTTTCAGACTCTCAAGGAAAATGTGGGCCTCCCCCACCAATAGACAACGGAGAAATTACCTCATTCCCGGCAACAGTATATCCTCCAGGATCGACAGTTGAGTACCAATGCCAGTCCTACCATGAACTTCAGGGAAACAGATGCATAGTATGTCAGAATGGAGAGTGGTCAGAACCACCAAAATGCTTAGGTAAATATTTTAATCTTCTCATGGATCCTGGGAAAATCAGTTTAATTGGTATAATATTTTGCTGTTTATAATAGAATTTTTATGGATTAACAATTCTATTGAATGCTTGGCTAACAAATATTAATATGTGAGAAAATAAAGTTTGAAAAATTCTTGTTCAAGCAACTATAGCAATGAAAGGTTATTTAATAAAAGCTCTTAATGTGATAGTGACATTATGAATCTTTTATTATAACAATTATTAAATTAAACATAGTACCTCATTTTTATATCATTAATTGTTTAAAACGATGGAATCTACATAATGGATTTTCAATGAGTTGGTTTAGAAAATATTTTGAGAATGAAATCCTGGACCAGTGTAAAAGATTCTACTGGAAAGTCTGAAATTCTATGGAAAATATTTGTATGCTACTTAATGCTTTTTGTTGATTTTTTTAACTTCAGATGCATGTGTAATTTCAGAAGAAATTATGAAAAAACATAACATCCAGTTAAAATGGAGACTTGATAAAAAACTTTATTCTAAAACAGATGAGATTATTGAATTTATGTGTAAACATGGATATCATCCAAGGACACCTAACTATACATTTCGAGCAACATGTCAGAAAGGAAAACTGATGTATCCTACTTGTGGATGAAACAGTAGTTAAAATGCAGTTGTAAAATTGAAATATGTACCTGCATTCAGAATTTTCATTATTAATCCAATTCTCAGTTTCTTTTACCAAGTAAATCAGAATTTGTGTTAAGTGCTATGTGGATGATGTGATTATAATCTGGGAGACCAATGAATCACTTCTTAAAAGTACTTCATTAAAACCTGGCAAACCAAAATGCTATGTGTCCTGTTCACAAAACATCTGTGGCAAGAAATTAGATGCAATCACTTCAGTGCCTCCTTCCATCCATCATTCTCCTAACTTTCTCGAAGCTTTCTCTGTAAATTCTGAGGCCTTCTGAGATTGTTTCAGAAGAAATGGAAAAAAATGCTCGTCTCCATCTTCAAAATAATATCACTTCACAAACACGTAAAAAGCAATCTGTGTCATACCTATGTTAGTAATTAGATCTAGTTATTACTTACCTTTGCTTATCGATCAGTAGATAAATATACCAAAAAATGATGAAATCCGTGTTCTTCTACAAGATGTCTATCTAGCACATGTAATAAACAAGTCATAAGGAGGAGTTAGAATCTAATTGGGTATATATCTATCCTGTTGACATAAAAAGTGGTTTAAAAAATCCAATATGAAGTATAAACACACAAACACTATGCTCTGATACTGAATAAAGGTTTATAGAACAAAGATTGGTAGGAAGTGCAATAAAATATTTTAAAAAACTATAGTTGAATTTAGAAATAATAGGGGTAAGAGGTGGTGTTTAACTCCTTTATACTTATGTGAATTCTAAATTTATTAACCTTTAAAGTATATATACCACCTTTGAATATTTTATTTTAAATAAGGATATATATATACAGCAGGACAATACATACTGAGAATTGTAAAGACCTCTTTGGTACTGACCTTCAGACCTAATAACATTTTCATGAGTTTGCTGGTATAGAGAGTTTCGGAAACATTCAATCACAAGAGTCTGAAATGTGATCTTTATGTTTTTAATTTCAAACAGCATAGCTAAAAATCAGTTGACTAGAAACATTTTAAATTTCTACAAAAAACGAACACTTTAAGATGAAAATAAATATATAAATAATTAAAAATATTTTAGGTAATACCTTGTTACTGTTTTGTGTAAATATCCATTACTATACACTGTTACAAATTTTTTTCTTGTGATAAGAAATTTTAAGATCTACTATCTAAGCAACTTTCATACATACGATACAGTATTATTAACTATAGTTACCTGCTGTGTGTTACATTTCAATGAATAATTTTTTTTACAGCTGAAAGTTTGTACTTTTTCTTTACCCATTTTGCCCAACCCCCCATTCCACTTCCAGACTCTGGCAACCACTAATCAATTCTCAGTATCCATGAGCTCAGTTTTGAGTTGGTTTAATTGTCTTTTGGTTTTGTTTTTAGATTCCACATGTAAGTAAGATCATATGTTGTCTTTCTCTGACTTATTTCACTGAGCATAATGCCCTCAAGGTGCATCCATGTTTTCACAAATGGCAAAATTTCATTCTTTTTAAGGCTGGATAATATTCCATTGAATACATATACCACATGCTCTTTATCCATTCCGCCACCTGTAATACTTACGTTGCTTCCATATCTTTACTATTGTAAATAATGTAGCAGTGAACATTGCATGTATCTTTTTTCTTTTTTTAAAAAATTTATTCATTTAGTTTTGGCTGCATTGGGTCTTTGTTGTGGTGCGTGAGCTTCTCATTGCAGTGGCTTCTCTTGTTGCAGAGCACAGGCTCTAGGCACGTGGGCTTCAGTAGTGTGGCATGCGGGCTCAGTAGTTGTGGCTCGTGGGCTGTAGAGCACAGGCTCAGTAGTCCTGGCGCATGGGCTTAGTTGCTCCGCGGCATTTGGGATCTTCCCGGTCCAGGGCTCGAACCCATGCTCCCTGCATTGGCAGGCAGATTCTTAACAACTGCACCACCAGAGAAGCCCCCATGTATCTTTTCGAATTAATATTTTCATTTTCTTTGGATAAATACTCAGAAGTAGAATTGCTGGATCATATGGTAGTCCTATTTTTAATTTTTTGATAAACCTCCATACTGTTTACCGTAGTGGCTGAACCAACTTGCATTCCACCAACAGTGCATGAAGGTTCCCTTTTCTCCATATCCTTGATAGCACTTGTGAACTTTGTCTTTTTAATGATAGCCATTCTGGCAGGTGTAAGGTGACATCTTACTGTGGTTTTGATCTCTTCATCTGGCTCTTGATTTGTAGCCTTTAATGTCCTTTGGAATAAGCTGATAATCCAGTGAGTAAATGGGTTTTTCTGAGTCTCATAAGCCATTTTAGTAATTAATCAAACCCAAGAAGGGGAAGATGGGAACTTCAGATTTATAGCCAGTCAGTCAGAAGTACATGTAACAACCTGGACTTTGATTGGCATCCTGAGTTGGAGGGGGTTGGTGGAACCTCCGGTTTGTAGCTGGTTGGTCAGAAGCACAGGTACAACCTGGCCCTATAACTGGTGTATGAAGTAGAGAGTGATCTTGTGGGACTGAGCCCTTTACCTGTGGAATCCGATTTTATCTCTGGGTAGTGTCAGAATTCAATTGATTTCTTGGACACCTTGTTGATGTCTGGGAATTGCTTGCTGGTGTTGGAAAGCCTTCACACAGGCACACAACCACATTGGAACTTTTAGTGGACATCCTTGTCCCTCCTGATGATAGAGGAAAAACTTTCAACTTTTCATTGTTAAATATTATATTAGCTGTGTACTTGTCATATGTAGCCGTTATTACGTTGAGGTATGTTCCGTCTATACCCAATTAATTGACAGCCTTAACATAAATCGATGTTGAATTTTGTTAAATGCTTTCTCTGCATCTATCGCAATGATCATATGATTTTTATCCTTCTTTTGTGTGTGTGTGTGTGTGTGTGTGTGTGTGTGTGTTCACTTACTTTAATAACACTACATTTACCATGTCATCACCATGGAATGTAAGTTCAGGTTAGACAAGAGAATTTCACAAGTACAACAAAGCATTCTGTAGTATACCAAAGTTTGTATAATGTCTGACCAAACCAGCTTGCTCATAAATCACTTCCACTACAGGCAATTTATTTAGTTTAACATTTATGATTCTTTCAGAGAAAATAAACAGACTGCACACATTTAAAAAGTATGTTTCATTTACCTTTGCATTAGCACTTAAAATACACACTTCTATTTCAAAATGCCATTTAAAAATTATTCTAATATAACAGCAGCAAACTATAATTCTGCAATTACAAAAGAGCTAAACAGGGGTCTACAGTTAAGTTATTCTCCTGTTTACAGCTATGATTCTGAAACAGATACTACTTCAAAGCAGCTGTTACCAGCTCTTTAGGTTTGGTTTAAAAACAACACATAGTTGCCGGGAGGTTTATAATGTTGTATTCCGTGCACTGTTCTGAAAGCGTTCTTCAAGAGCCAGCCAGCCCTGAAAAACAGTACTCAGTCCACAAGGTAGTCAGAAAGAGTTAAATTAAGTGGGGTAGATAGGACTCCTCCATTACATCAAAAGCATATGACATTCAGCAGCAACTGGGAGCACGTTGTCCTCTTTACAACTAATTTTATCAGAAGAGTTTAAGAAGGCGGACATTGTACGACTATCAAGTGCATTTAAAAGTGACATGTTTTTGTGTTCATCTGACTCCCCTGAATGACCTAGCTAGTGAACTAGTCACCAGGCAAATCAAGCCTGCAAGCAAGGGAGCCAGTATTCAAATTACCATGTTATTGTCCGACCCACAGAATTTATTTTCAACATAAACATATAACCTCAATATGAGATGTCTAACTAAAGCAAGCACCACCAAGACCAAGACAGCATCTCCTCTTCTAAGGTTTAGGTTCTGCCCCGAATTCTTGATACATGGAATAGCCCATACCAAGAGCCGTCGCTCCCACAACAAAGCTTGGGCTGCCACGCGCACGTGGATCAGGTGAACAGACATTTAGTATTGCTCCTGCTCTTCAATCTATATATTCCATATGCAGCGATTGCTGCAAAACCTGCCATTCCAATGGGGACAAACGGTGCCTCTCTAGCTTTTCGGATAAGTTTAGATCCCTGATCTTCATCATATGAAGAAAGAGAAACATCTGTGTCACTTGACATAGTGATTGAAGAATCTTCCTTCCTAGGGCCAGAGAGGGTTGCCAAAGGTGGAAGGGAATAGCGGCCCGGGGAGAAGATGAAGCCGATTGCAGGAAGGTGGTTTGGTTTTACGCCCTCCTCTCAGCCCTTCAACTTTCCTTCCCTCTCTTCTTGTGACCTTGTCAGGACCCCATGGGCGGAGCGCCCACGCTCTCAATCCCTCCTCACCCACCCCGCTCTACGAGTTCCCCGAAGTCAGCCCCAGAGCCGTCCCTCCGCAGCTCCATCCGCGAGGCTTCGCTCCTCAAGCCTTTGCTGCATCCCCTGATAGGCTCCACGCGCCCTCACCAGCCTCGCCTGCCCCGCGAGGTGGGCCCTGAGCCCTGCCAACCAGACTTCGCCCCCTTCAGCCCAAGCATCGCCCCCACTCCCAGTCCTGCGACCCCCAACCCTCCCAAGGTGCTCTCAGCCCGGCCCAGCGCGGCCCCTTCATTTTGTTAATGTGGTGTTATCACAATGATTTGTGAATGTTGAAACATCTCTGCATCCCTGGAATAAATCCTACTTGATCATGGTGTATGATCCTTTGAATGTATTGTTGAATTCAGTTTGCTAATCTTTTATTGAAAAATTTTGCATCTATATTCACCAGCAATATTGGTCTGCAATTTTCTTTTCTCGTGGTGTCATTATCTGAACTTAGTGTTGGTCTCATAAAATGAGTTGGGAAGAGTTTCCTCCTGTGAAATTGTGATTTATAAAAAATGCATATGTATTTTGACACTAAGATGACCAAAATATATTTCTCATCCATATTTAGTCTTCCTCCAAGTTTCCTGGTTCACAGTTCCAAAAACCCTGGGAATTTACTAAGTGCTGAGGGTGATCAATGTGTATATTGTCATGTTAACGGGGTGACTTTGGGAAAGCACCTAAAGATGGGGCTGGTCGCCAGTGGAGTCAACCGTGTGATTAGAGGATCAGAACAGTCTCACCTTCTAGCCTCCAGGTAAGATGGCATTTGGCTAAGGTTATTAAGAAGTAGAAGAGCTGTGGAGTCTAACTTATTTTACATCTATCGAGTTTGCAGGAGTGGAAGGGGAAAAAAGCAAGATTGTTTTACCATTGCCCTAATAGTTCAGAACTCCAGATACAAATAAAATTCATTAAGAATTTCTCTAGTCTGTAAGCAACCATTTGTGCTTTAAAAATCCCAACAAAGTGGTTATAGAGGGAACATTCATCAACATAATAAGGGCAAACATTTCTTAAAAGAAGAGCATGCACACTTCTCATTGTTATTTCGCCTCGTTGCTTGGTATTCCTGCTTTGTAATTACAAAATTTTTATTCCTTGTAACAATCGGACTTTTCTTATCCCTGTGGACAAAACTGTATTACAACCGATGAGTGCGGCTGCCAAAACATGAGCACAGAGGTGGGCACTTGGCTGCTCCGTGTTGTGTAGGAAGTGTTCTGATTACGGGATTTATGATGTACACTAAAGTGGAAATGCCTATGAACTTAGTTTTCAGTCTCCAATCCTAAGTTTTCTTTTTAATCGTGAGAACTCTTTTAAAAAACGATTGCAAAGAAAAATCTAAAATATCAAGATTCATTATTTTGTCAACTGTGTGTAAAGTATCTTGTGAGTTTTACAGATATTTTGACTGTCTCGTGTGTCCTGAGTACCAATGTCTTTATAGAAAAATTCAGTTCTCTGTGAAGACTAGGAAGTGTATTGTATATTGAACTAGTTCTTTGTGTTGTTTTGATATTTAAAATAAAGTTCTTTGGTCCTGATAAAGCATATCTAGGTTTTATTGAACACATTTTCACAGCATGACAATGCAGTGCTCTGCCTGCCTCCTGAAAAATTGAATAAAAAGACCATGAACAACACACCATTGTAAAGCAATTATACTCCAATAAAGATGTTAAAAAAAAAAAAGACCATGAACACATAGAAAACCAGTGTCTTGGGGCACAGTTATTAAATTTTCTTTATTTTTCAGAAGCTAGATATCATTTTGAAATATTTTATATGTTAAATGTATAAATCATTATTTAACGGTTTTTAAGTGGCTAATTAATATAAGTTTAAATATTAATAGTGGACTGTTATGCTTGAAGTAGTCATGTGCTGTTTTTCCCCAAGGAGCCTGAAGTGTAGAAAATCCCATGAATGGGCTGTTGCCTGCGATAGTGAGAGGGGACACTCTCGCCACCACCCCTCATTCCCAGAACTGTACACTCTGGCCACGGGAGGGA